>NC_134355.1:671957572-672257572 GCF_048569485.1 Anomaloglossus baeobatrachus | reverse complement strand
GGTGGTGTCACCAATCTCACCACAACCGTGGGTGGCGTCACGGACAATATCAAATCCCCACAATCAAACCTCCTTTTCACTCACGGGCGAGGAACGCCGCTCGAGTCCCCGGGATCCGGCCCACCGCTCGAGCCACCACCGAGCAGTAGCAGCAGCAGCAGCCGGACCCGAGCAGTGGGAGAGCGCAGCGTCCCCTCCTCCGCCCGCGACAACTTGGCGTCACGAACAGGATCTTACCGCTCTGCCGTTCGGTAGAGGTGCGCCTTGTGACCGCCGGAGGTGTCCGGCCGAAAATTTTGAGAAGCCGCCATTTTGGGCGCGAAGAATTCCCGCTCGAGCGTCTCCTCGAGCAGTGGAGGCGCAAAGGCCTAGACCCCGCCCCTGTAGAGGAGGAGCCAGAAAGAAACTAAGGGGGGACGAATGGCGGCCGGCCGCATGTAGCTGAAGCTGTGGAGTGCAGGGACGCCAGGACTCTGCAGAAACCCGTTCCTGGACCCCAACGCAGCAGGATGTGTCGGAAGACCCAGGCCCAGGTCCACTTCATGCTGGCGAAGTGGACGTCGGGGATGAAGGGCCTGGCTGCAGTTGTATGGGCGCGCGAAGTGGAGATAATCCTGGAGGAGCGGGTAAGCGACCCACGCCCCTATGTCCCACAGGGAACGGCCACTGCGGCTGAGGGGCCCGGCCTGCTCCCGTCCACCACACCGTCTCCCTCGTCGCCCGTGTCCGCAGCCAACGCCCCGACCGACCCGCTGCCTTGGTCTGGGGCAGCGGAGCCCGTACCATCTACGGGGGAGGACCCAGTTACTGGGCCCTCCGGCCTTGCCATCACCATCGCCCCAGCACCGCGAACAACGTCCCCTCCGGCCCCGAGCATGGCCGCGACGGAGATGACGACGGCTCCGGCAGTCCGCCCGGCCGCAACGAAGGCGGTCCTCGCCCAGAAGCTAGCACCGCAAGTCACGTTGACCGCTCCCAGACCTACGGCCTCGGCTGAGGCACGGCCGGGATGTAGCTGCCAAGCGGCAGAGCAGGCCACGTCACAGCGGGGTCCCTCATTGCTGAAGGTGCCGGTCGTAGCCGGCACGGAGGGACTCCAGCTGGGCCCGTCCCCCACGCAGGCTGACCCAGAGCAGGCCACTGATCGGTGGGGCCCACGGCAGTATGAGAGGCCGGTCGTAGCTGGCGCCGAGGGCACCCAGGTGGGCCTGGCTCCTGAGCAGGAGTTGCGGATGTGCATGCCCACAATTATGTGAGAAGGAGCGGCAGTGGTCCACCGTTGCACCGTTGTCCCCGTTGGAACCACCAACTTTGTGTGTGTTGACAGTACCATTGTAGAAGTTTTGAAAATTATAAGAATGATTACCGAAGATGTTACCTGATTTGAAACCCTGATTGGAACCGGTCGTTGCCGGCAACTGGTCCCCGTTGGGACCCCCCTTACAAACCACCGCGTAGAGACTACTACGGACAAGCCCGAGAACTGGTAGGGCAACCACAAACTTAGTGGCATGTAAATATGTTTCATGTTTTTATGGCTTACCGTTACCGCCTCCGGAGAGGCAGATTGGAGGAAGGGCCCACAGCAGAGAAGGCTGGGGCCCAGCCACTACCGCAACCGGTGGCGATCCTTCGGGGGATTTCAGGGGTTCCCCATGGACGTGAGTCCCTTGAAAAGGACAGAACCCGCTCGGGTAGCTTGTGCTGGACTGGGGTCAAGGGGTGCTGCCTGTTTGCTTAGGGGCAGCTTCAGGGCCAGGTTGCTTGGGTGGGAGAGAGCGGAAGCTGTAACCGTTAGCAACGTTTTAAGTAAGAGTACCTCCCGATGTGGGAAGATGTTATTATACTTGTAATATGTTACCGTTTTTTTATCTTTTTCAGTTCGTGAAAAATAAAACCGGTGATGGACGGGCAGCCCGCGGACGGTCTGCATCTTACTAAGGGGGAATGTGGCGCCCTGGACAAGCCAGGGGCCACAGGTAACAACACCAACACACCCCACACCCCCCGTCAGGCACACCGAAGTCAGACACAAATCCTTGTTGCCTTCCTCCAGGGGTGATGTTCACACCAGGGGGTGGGGCCAGGCGGTTGGTCCCTGCCCGCCGAGGAATTCACAGTCCTTGAGGCGGGAAAAGCAGGCAGATAGGTTTTGGAGATGAAAGTGGAAGGAGGGAAGTAGCAGTCGAGTAGCCTGAAGTTGGTCCGGGTGTGTGGCCCGGACGGATCAGCAAGGTTGGCATACGGTGGTGACCGTCTGCAGGAGAGGCCTATCGGAGCTTACCGTAAGGACCGTGGACGGGCGGTGGCCCGGCGGTACCGGACCGGTACGCAAAGAGAAGCCAGCACCAACCGGCAGGGGCTTGCGGACCCCGGCAAGGCTAGGAGTCACCGTGAATTTGCCAAATCCGTTAGCGAAGGGAACCTCCTGGGTTTCCCAGCAACCAAGTCCCGACAGAAGGCAACAGTCCAACCGTTAGAGGGAAACACCGCCACCGCCAAGGCAAAAGTTCCCAGGGCCAGCACCTGCGGGCAGAAAGGGGCTCCTTCAGCAACCTTCAAGCTGGGGAGCGGGTTACCGATGGGAACCCATCGGAACTGATCACACTAAACAGGTGCAGGGAAAGGCAGTCACCATCAACCTGCCGGGAGGAGAAACACCGAAGCCGCCTGTGGGACCCGTCCATCCAGCCGTCTGTTTTACCGGAGACTTTTATGTACATCATTGACTGAGTGAGTACCACCGTGCCATGCGGCACAGCGCTGCCCCCGCGACCCTGCACCTCACCAGGCCCTGTAACCCGCCTGCCATCCATTCCTACCTACCCCATCACCGGGCCCCGGGACAACCAACCCCCTACCCACGGAGGGGAGAACTAACATCCAGGCTGCTCCCTGTCACCGCTCCCGGGATCCCCGTCCAGAGCAGCGGTGGTGTCACCAATCTCACCACAACCGTGGGTGGCGTCACGGACAATATCAAATCCCCACAATCAAACCCCCTTTTCACTCATGGGCGAGGAACGCCGCTCGAGTCCCCGGGATCCGGCCCACCTCTCGAGCCACCCCCAAGCAGTAGCAGCAGCAGCCGGACCCGAGCAGTGGGAGAGCGCATCGTCCCCTCCTCCGCCCGCGACACTAATGATACTCCTTTCTTTACAAAAGCAATGGAACATACAGATGAGCTTGCCATACTCGACAGCACAAAGAGGGACCTGTTGGTTAACTTTCTGCGCCCCACTGAAACAATTGGTTGTCACGGACAACAATATTGTTGTCCTCATCAATTGTATTCTGATAGTTAGCCTGTGTAAATTCAATTTCTCCCTCCACATGCATTGGTGGGTCCTCCTCCCTCTTCTTCACATAATGCTGCCAGTAACATGGACCTTGAGGGGCCCAAGAAGCCCTAGGGCAGTGCTAATTATGAAAAAGTTGCTGTTATTCTACCATCCTAGTGAATGTTCTTTCCAAGAGAAATATGAGGAGGATGACATTGTCGATACCATAATTCTCCCTATTGACACATTTAGTAACCTCTCCAAAAGACTTCAATTGGCGGCTCACATTCTTGATCATTACAATAAGTGAACTCCAGTTTTCCTTCTGCTTTACGCTGTTCATACAGATGCTCCATCATGTTCAATGTTTACTTCCAGTGCGTTGTGAAGTCTCAAACTAGTCGGTGCTCTGGCAGGCCATTCCGCTTATTGAAAAGCCTGGAAGGTTTGAAATGCTGAGACACTTTCCTGGCCATAGCCACCATCTTCCTCATGAGGGTAGATTTCTTTAAGAAATTTTGCGCAATTCAATTCACTAATTCAGAATGTGTGTCATGCAGAGAGTATAGCGGGCTTTACACGTAACGACGTCGCTAACGAGGCCGGATGTGCTTCACGAATTCCGTGAGCCCAACGACATCTCGTTAGCGATGTCGCTGCGTGTGAAGCCCGCTTTACTTTGCCTAAACATAAGACAATCAGACAACAACTTTACACTCTTCACTACCATGACCGAAGAGTTCAGACACTGCTGAGCCTTCTGCACCAACAGCACTACCATTAGCACCTGCTCTCGAACTGACCAAATAAGTAGCAGATTTTGCCTTGGAGCATTTTTTTTGTACACATGTCAATGTGACGCCCTGGGCAAGCCAGGGGTCACAGGTCACAACACCACCACACCCTACACCCCAGTTAGGAACACCAAGGCTAACCAAAAATCCTTGTTCCCTTCCTCCAGGGGCTGATGTTCACACCAGGGGGTGGGCCAGGCGGTTGGCTCCGCCCGCCGAGGAGTTCACAGCCCTGGAGGCGGGAGAACCAGGCAGTTCAAGCTAGGGGAGTGAAGGAGGAGGAAGTGGTAGAGGAGCTTGAGAGAGGAGTTAAAGTGGAAGACTAAGTGAGAGTAGCGACAGAAAAAGGAACAGTTAAGCAAGCCGGAGGTTGGTCCGGGTGTGTGCCCCGGACTGAGACAGCAAGGTCAGCAGACGGCGGTGACTGTCTGCAGGGGAGACTGCTTGGAGGTTGCTGGAAGGACCGCGGACGGGTGGTGGCCCGGCGGTACCGGAGCGGTATACGAAGAGCAGTCAGCACCGTTGGCAGGGGCCTTTCGGATCCCGGCAAGGCTTGGAGTCGCCGTAAATTTGCCAAATCCGTTAGTGAAGGGGACCTCTGTCTCCCAACAACCAAGTCCCGATTGAAGGCAACAGTCCAACCGTTGGAGAGAGATACCGCCACCGCCAGGGCACCAGTTTCTCAGGGCCAGTGCCTGCGGGCAAAGTAGGGCTCCTTCGGCCCAGATTGAAGCCGAGGAGCGGGTAACCGGTGGGAACCCATCGCTACCAACACAGAAACATTAGGTGCAGGAAAAGGGACCGTCACCGTCAACTACTGGGGAAAAGCAAGTGCAGCCATCCGTGGGAGCCGTCTTTCCAGCCGTGTGTTTTACCGAGAACTGTGTCAACGTCTCAGGCTGAGTGAGTACCACAGTGCCGCAAGGCACAGCGCTGCCCCCGCATCCCTGCACCCCACCAAGCCCTGCATCACCCACCTCACCACGGGGCCCCGGGACAACTACCCCCTACCCACGGAGGTGAGAACCAACAACTTTGCTGCTCCTTGTCATCAGTCCCCGGGATCCCCATACAGAGCAGCGGTGGTGTCAACAAATCACCACAACCGTGGGTGGCGTCACGGACAATAAACAACCCCAAAAACCAATCCCCTTTCACTCACGGGCGAGGAGCGCCGCTCGAGTCCTCGGGATCCGGCCCATCGCTCGAGCCACCGAGCAGCAGCAGCAGGCCGCAGCAGCCGCAGCGGCAGCCGGACCCGAGCAGTAGGGAGAGCGCGGCGTCCCCTCCTCCGCCCGCGACAACTTGGCGTCACGAACAGGATCTTACCGCTCTACCGTTCGGTAGAGGTGCGCCTTGTTACCGCAGGAGGTGTCCGGCCAGAAAATTTCAGAAGCCGCCATCTTTGGCGCGAAAAGTTCCCGCTCGAGCGTCTCCTCGAGTAGTGTAGGCGCGAAGGCCAAGACCCCGCCCCGATAGAGGAGGGGCCGAATAGAGGCTAAGGGGGAAGGAAACAAGATGTCTGCGCCCGACGGAGCCGCTGGAGGAGCGGTGGTCACAGTGGCACCCGGGGATGGGAATGGGCCTGCCCAGGTCCCGGCCGCGCTGGCGGGAGGTGCCGCGGCCCCCGCGCTCGCTCAGGTGATGCCGTTCTCCTTGCCCTATGCGCCCGGAGCTACCTGGCTACCGCAGTATTATGGGAAACCTGATGCTTTACAGGTCTTCCGGAAAAAGCTTAACCCGTTGCTAGAACTGTACCCCCTGACCGATAAGCAACGTGCAGCGGTAGTGCTGGGCCAGTTAACCGGCGCGGCTGAGCAGGAGGCGGAGACCTGGGCCGAGGGGGACCGGTTCTCTGTAGCCACCATCTTTGAGAAGCTACAGACTGCCTTTGAGACCCGTACTGAAGCTGAGCTGAGGATGCAGTTTTACCAGTGCCGGCAACGGTCTGTGGATAGCATTCGGGACTATGCTTTACGTCTGCAAACCGCCCTCCGCACGCTAAAGCGGGTGAATCCTATCAATGAGGCGGACAGCAACAAGATGTTAGTAGAGCAATTTGTGCAGGGGATGAGGTCCACTGAGGATCGCAAACAACTCCGTCTGTGGGCCCTAGAACACCCTGATGTGGACTTTGCCGTGTTAAAGGAACGGGCCATTAAAGCACTGCAGCCCCCAGCTTCAGAAATCTTGGAGCCAGCCCCATGGCCCATTGAGACGGCCCCCGTTGTGGTGGCCCCTGCCCTACCAACCTCTCCAATACCTACAGCCCCAAGCAGCACGATGGAGGAACTGGCAGCCCAGGTCCGTCGCATGGACGGAGACCTCGCCAAGATTCTCGCTGCACTCCAACCTTTGACCAGATCTCAGCCTCCAGCCCAGATACAGCTTGCCGACAGCCCTGAGTATGTTCCCTGGATGCAGCGGAGAAGTGCTAACAACCCGCGGAGCAGACCTCCAACCTGCTACAAGTGCCGGAAGCCTGGGCATTACTTCCGACAGTGCCCGTTAAACGAGCAACCCCTGGGGCCCCGGGCCAATCCTCAGGAGTAGAACCCCGTGGCCCCCCAGACTGGCGGGACCGGTATATCGGGGCCTGGCCCATCATCCCCGTGGCTGTGGACGGCATACCGGTGATGGCTCTCTTGGACACTGGATCGCAGGAAACCACCATACCATACACATTGTACCAGCGGTATTGGGGGATAGACGAGCTGGCTCCCCCAGATACTAGTATAACACTAATTGCTGCTAATGGACTCCCATTGACCCAAGTGGGGTATAAACAGGTGGCTATGACAGTGGGGCAAGCTGAACTGCAACACCAGGGTATGATTGTGATCATGAATGAACCCAGTGATCATAACCCGAAGATAGTGCTAGGAACCAATGTGATGGAGCACTGTATGGGTGATGTGTTGGCCCTACTGCAACAGCTGGCCGCCACGGCGGCGGGGAGTCGACAGAGAGCTGTGCAGCTTGAGATCGGGCCTTGATGTACCGCCAGCATGTAAACTCAACAGGAGGAGAGATTGGTGGAGTGAGAGTGATGGATGTTGCTCCGTTGATTGTGCCCCCTAGGAGTGAGATGATGATTTGGTGCAGGGCAGCGGTAGGGCCTCAGGGTCGTGACTACCCTGCCATGATGGAGCCCATACCCTCCGAGCACTGGCCCACTGTAATGGCCACCCGAGGCGTGGTAGACGTAAAGAAGGGGAGAGTGCCCGTGAGGGTACTGAACTGTGGGGAGGAAGAAGTCAGGCTTCCCCAGTATGCCACCATTGCCAAGCTGCTCACCCTGGATCCCCACACCATCCACGAGGCCACTCCCTCAGTTTCCCCAACTACTACCAGCACTCCCCCGCCTCATGGGGAGGTAAATGAGTGGCACCAACAGCTACACGTGGGCACTGATGATACCCCTACACATCACAAACCAGGGGTATACAGGGTGGTGCGGGAGTATGAACAAGTTTTCAGCAAACATCCACTAGACTTTGGGCAGATCAAAGGGGTCCAACACCACATCCCCACCGGTGAACACCCCCCTATCAAAGAGAGGTACAGGCCTATTCCCCCTGCACATTACCAGTGTGCCAAAGATATGTTGAGGAACATGAAGGAGGCAGGGGTTATTCGGGACAGCTGTAGTCCCTGGGCTGCTCCGTTGGTACTGGTCAAGAAGAAGGATGGTACCATGCGGATGTGTGTGGACTACCGGAAGATTAATCAGATAACGCATAAAGATGCCTACCCACTGCCCCGTATTGAAGAGTCTTTGGCCGCACTGAGAACCGCAAATTACTTCTCTACCCTTGATCTCACCAGTGGGTACTGGCAAGTGGCAGTGGCCCCGGAAGACCGGGAGAAAACCGCCTTCACCACCCCAATGGGGCTCTGTGAATTCAATAGTATGCCGTTTGGGCTGTGCAATGCCCATGGAACCTTCCAACGGCTGATGGAGTGCTGTCTGGGACATCTAAACTTCGAGACCGTCCTGTTATACCTGGATGACGTGATTGTGTACTCTCAGACGTATGAAGCCCATCTGGAGCACCTAGCCGAGGTGTTCGCGTCCCTGGCCAAATACGGGATGAAGTTGAAGCCCTCCAAGTGCCACCTGCTGAAACCCAGAGTGCAGTACCTGGGACATGTGGTGAGTGCGGAAGATGTCGCCCCCGACCCTGAGAAGATCACTGCCATCCAGGACTGGCCAAGACCAACCACCGTGAGGGAAGTAAGGCAGTTTTTGGGTCTTGTGGGCTACTACCGGCGCTTCATCAAGGGGTACACGAAGATGGCTGCTCCCATGCAAGACCTCCTCGTGGGACAGACCAAAGGTGGTAGACCCATCGGAGCCCCACTGGTGTGGGAGGACAGGCATGAGGAATCCTTCCGTCAGCTGAAAGCGGCCTTGACTGGAGAAGAGGTCCTAGCGTACCCTGACTACGGCTGCCCATTCATCCTCTACACAGACGCCAGCAATGTGGGTTTGGGGGCAGTCCTGTCCCAGGTCCAGGAAGGAAAGGAGAAGGTGATTGCCTATGCTAGTCGAAAACTCTGGCCGACTGAAAGGAACCCTGAGAACTACAGCTCCTTCAAGCTCGAGCTCCTGGCACTGGTGTGGGCTATCACCGAGCGGTTCCGCCACTACTTGGCCGCAGCAAAATTCACCGCTTTCATGGATAACAATCCGTTGACTCACCTGGACACGGCCAAGCTGGGTGCGTTGGAGCAGCGGTGGGTGGCCAGACTAGCCAACTATGACTTCACCATCAAATACAGGGCCGGTCGTGTCAACATTAATGCTGGTGCCCTCTCTCGGATGCCCCACTTGTCAGAAGGTGGGTGCGAGGATGATGACCTCGAAGAGATCGAGTTGCCTGCATTCCACCGGCCACCAACTGAGAAGGTACATGTCCACCAACAACGGGTGAACCTGGATCCGCTGCCCAGTCAGGAGTGGCAGGAGACTCAAAATCAGGCGCCCGCTGTCCGCCTAATCAAGACCCTGGTGGAGCAAGGCGCTGCTGGGATGGACCCTGCCGCCCCAGCTGAAGCCCAACGCTTGTGGAAGGAACGGACCCGGCTGTGTCTACATCAGGGGAGGTTGTACCGTGAGCTGATCAACCCCAAGACCCATGAGAAGATCCGCCAGTTGGTTATTCCCCAAGCTGATGTACCCACTGTTCTGCAGGCGTACCATGATGCTGCCGGCCACTTCGGATGGAAGAAGCTGGAGATGCTGTTGAGGGAGCGGTTCTATTGGAGTGGGATGCGGGAGTCTGTGGAGGCCTGGTGTCGAGAGTGCGGTCCTTGTACGTTGAGGAGGAAGGATGAAGCCAGCCAGAAGGCTCCCCTACGCCCAATCATTACACACCAACCGCTGGAGCTGGTCGCCTTGGACCATGTGAAGCTCACCCCCAGCCGAAGTGGGTACACTTACGCTCTGACCATAGTAGATCATTACTCCCTGTTCATGGTGGTTGTCCCGGTCAAGGACTTAACCGGCCGTACCACCGCTAGAGCGTTCCAAGCTTACTTCTGTTGACCCCATGGATACCCTAAGAAGGTGCTTACCGACCAAGGTCCAGCCTTTGAGGCGGAGGTGTTCCATGAGTTCTGTCAGCTGTACGGCGGTGAGAAGACCCGGACCACACCTTACCATGCCCAGACCAACGGTATGTGTGAAAAGATGAACCATCTGATCCTTGGCCTCCTCAAAACGTTGCCGTTGGAAAAGCGGAACCTGTGGCCGGAGAAGCTGCCTGACTTGGTCGATATGTACAACAATATCCCGTCTAGCTCAACGAAGTGCACCCCAGCGTATCTGATGAGGACTCGGCCCGGCCGACTGCCGGTGGACCTGGAAATGGGACTGGAAGCCCCAGAGACACTCCCCTCAACGGCTGAATGGGACACCCAGCGGAGGGTGCAGTACCGACAGATTCAGGAGTATGTGGAGAAGAATCTAAGTCGGAGTCGAGAACAACAGGAGCAGCGCTTCAATCAGAAAGCGTCTGCGGGCCCTTTCCAGCCTGGAGATGTGGTGTTAAAGCGGAAGAGGAAGACCCACAAGCTGGATGATCAATGGGAACAAATCCCATACGTCATGCAACCCACAGGATGGGAAGATGGAAAGGCCTACCAGATCAGTCGTGACCACGGGGGCACTTTGGCCACGATTTCCCGGGACCATCTGAAAAGGTGCCCACCAGCATTGAGGGCGACGGCTGAAGTACCAGTTCCTCCACCAGCAGAGAAGGCAAAAGAGGTGATCCACACTGTGATGGGTGACTTCCCAGCAGACTGGCCTACACAGAACGGCGCGGTGATTCTTCCAGTGATACTGTTCCCACAACCTGTGGATGAAGAAGTGGTGGAAGCGGTCAACCGTGAGCCAGAACCAGTGCCAGTGCCCAGGGATGAACCTGTGCCCAGCTCCCATATGCCTCCGCCAGCCCCACACGATAGCAGGGAGGAGGAACCAATTGTTCCCTCTGCCCCACTACCTAGCCCCACCACCCGTCCCAACCTAGGTAGGCCCCCACTTAGGTACAGGGAAACCGTGTGTTGAAAGTGTGTTGAAAAGTTTGAAAAATGATAAGAGAAAAATGATTACCGAACAGTAACCTGATTGCAACCGTGATTTGGAAACCGGCCGTTGCTAGCACCGTTGTCCCCGTGGGGACCATCTGTTTGCATAGAAACTCCTATGGACAAGCCCGTGAACTTGCAGGGCAACCACAAACGTTAAGTGGCTTGTAAATAAAATGTTTAGTTGCAGCAACCGTTACCGCCTCCGGAGAGGCAGGTTGGAGGGAGGGCCCGCAGTGGAGCAGGCTGGGGCCCAGCCACCCCCGGAACCGGTGGCTACCCTCTGGAGGGGAAGGACAGATCCCGCTCGGGTAACTGGTGCAGGACTGGGGTCAAGGGGTGCTGCCTGGGTTTAGGGGCAGCATCAGGGCCAGGTTACTTGGGTGGGAGAGAGCGGCAGCCGCAACCGTTTAAAATGTTTGCAACGTTTAAGAACCAAACCTCCCGATGTGGGATGATGTCATAACTTGTATTATGTTTACTTTTATATCTTACAGAAAAATAAAACCGGTGCTGGACGGGCAGACCTCGGACGGTCTGCATTTTGCTAAGGGGGAATGTGACGCCCTGGGCAAGCCAGGGGTCACAGGTCACAACACCACCACACCCTACACCCCAGTTAGGAACACCAAGGCTAACCAAAATTCCTTGTTGCCTTCCTCCAGGGGCTGATGTCCACACCAGGGGGTGGGCCAGGCGGTTGGCTCCGCCCGCCGAGGAGTTCACAGCCCTGGAGGCGGGAGAACCAGGCAGTTCAAGCTAGGGGAGTGAAGGAGGAGGAAGTGGTAGAGGAGCTTGAGAGAGGAGTTAAAGTGGAAGACTAAGTGAGAGTAGCGACAGAAAAAGGAACAGTTAAGCAAGCCTGAGGTTGGTCCGGGTGTGTGCCCCGGATTGAGACAGCAAGGTCAGCAGACGGCGGTGACTGTCTGCAGGGGAGACTGCTTGGAGGCTGCTGGAAGGACCGCGGACGGGTGGTGGCCCGGCGGTACCGGAGCGGTATACGAAGAGCAGTCAGCACCGTTGGCAGGGGCCTTTCGGATCCCGGCAAGGCTTGGAGTCGCCGTAAGTGAAGGGGACCTCTGTCTCCCAACAACCAAGTCCCGATTGAAGGCAACAGTCCAACCGTTGGAGAGAGACACCGCCACCGCCAGGGCACCAGTTTCTCAGGGCTAGCGCATGCGGGCAAAGTAGGGCTCCTTCGGCCCAGATTGAAGCCGAGGGGCGGGTAACCGGTGGGAACCCATCGCTACCAACACAGAAACATTAGGTGCAGGAAAAGGGACCGTCACCGTCAACTACTGGGGAAAAGCAAGTGCAGCCGTCCGTGGGAGCCGTCTTTCCAGCCGTGTGTTTTACCGAGAACTGTGTCAACGTCTCAGGCTGAGTGAGTACCACAGTGCCGCAAGGCACAGCGCTGCCCCCGCGTCCCTGCACCCCACCAAGCCCTGCATCACCCACCTCACCGCGGGGCCCCGGGACAACTACCCCCTACCCACGGAGGTGAGAACCAACAACTTTGCTGCTCCTTGTCATCAGTCCCCGGGATCCCCATACAGAGCAGCGGTGATGTCAACAAATCACCACAACCGTGGGTGGCGTCACGGACAATAAACAATCCCAAAAACCAATCCCCTTTCACTCACGGGCGAGGAGCGCCGCTTGAGTCCCCGGGATCCGGCCCATCGCTCGAGCCACCGAGCAGCAGCAGCAGGCCGCAGCAGCCGCAGCGGCAGCCGGACCCGACTAGTAGGGAGAGCGCGGCGTCCCCTCCTCCGCCCGCGACATCACCTTTGCTGCTTGTTAGCAAAGCCAAAACCTTCCCAAAATTTTGAACCACAGTTATTCACCCCCGTGTCAGAAAGGACAGAACAAGAAGTGCACAGTAGGCGCACATGACGCCAAAAAGGTTAATGCAACCACAGCCCGTAATATTGGTGTGGTGCGCATGAGTCTCAAATTTGACTGCTTAAAATCGGTGTGTAAAAAGAAACCTGCACAGTTAGGCCTTGTGCCCACGTGTCGTATTTTTGGCGGTTTTTCATGGCTCTTTCCTTGCTTATTTTAGGCCGGTTTCACACATCCAGCTTTTCGCCAGTTTGCCGGATTCGGCGCACGCCAGTACAGTGTATACAGTACAATGGCAGCGCGACAAGCGCCGGTCACATATTGTCATGTGACCGGTGCATTTGACCCTGAAGTTGCGGCGCTGCCAATGTACTGTATACACTGTACTGGCGTGCGCCAAATCCGGCAATCCGGCAAACCGGCAAAAAGCCGGATGTGTGAAACCGGCCTAAATCAATAAAAGCAAGGAAAACTCACCCCAGCAAAGTCTGAGAATCGTGACTCGCTGTGCACACGTTGCTTCTTTTTCCTTGCAGATTTTCTAGCTGAAAAAAGAACAGGATGTCAATTGTTTCTGCCTTAATCTCCTGCGTTTCTATAATCCTCTGCATTGCTTTACCACTACAGGTTATTATATCGCAGCACTTTTTCTAACTTTTCCTAACACACTTACTCATATAGCATGGTGTGTGAGGCGATCCATAGTTCAGTAACCCGGGGTCGTCATTGTGATGATCCTGGGTTACTATGGCAGCGATCGGATCCTTGTGATCACATTATAGGGACCTGATCAACAGGGAGAGGTAAGCAATCCCTCTCCCTGCCTCCTGAATGCTGCGATCGCACTGATCACAGTATTCAGGGGGTTAAACTGCTGTGACTGACGCGGGCACCGCTCCAGGAAGAGAGAGCCGAGTCACAGCTGTAAGATCAGCGGCAATCACGGGGCTGCAGCGCCTGAACCCCTAGCGATCGCCATGACTGAAAAAAAATTACAAAAAGAAGCAGTAAAAAACGCAAGTGAAAAAATGCGCAAACACAATAAAAAAATACACGTTTTTTTCAGCTGCTTTTTTCCTGCCAAAATATGCTTTTTTGTGTGCAGCAAAGAAGCATACAGAAAAGCAATGTGGGCACATAGCCTTAAATGTATACATTTTTGTTTTTTTCTATATTGTTAACAACATTACGTTCCCCCTTCCCAAAAAGGACATAAGAAGAATGCCAAGTAGATACAGCAAAAGCTTTAGTATGTGGCATGTACAGTGGTCAAATTGGATTGGTAAAATAGATATGCAAAAAGTTGAATGTATTGATTATTAAAAAAAAAAAAAAAAAAAAAAAAAATTTTAAAAAATATATATATATATTATATATATATATATATATATATTATATTTTATATATATATATATATATATATACATATATATATATTATATATTATATAACACTATTGAAAAAAGGGCTCTATAAAAAAGATACTACATTGGTAGGTAAATGCCTGGGAATCTAGATGCGGCAAGAGCATTGTTTGGGCATGTAAGGTTTGAAAACTGGACTAATTAAAGAGGTGTGCCAAAAGTTGCATGTGTATATATATTTTATTAACACAATTCAACAAATTAAATTAACACAATTAATTTGCCCCCATTTTACCAAAAAGGGTGTATCAAGAAATGCTAGGTAGGTACAAGTTTCAAAAAACATCACTTACAGTTTATTGGAATTTTCTTTTGTCTTCCTTAAAAAAAATATGTATCCCTGGTTCCAGTATTTTCATTCTCCCAACTAGCAATAGCTATTGCCCAAATGGCAGATTAGGTTTTGGACTGTGAGGAAGGAGTCATGTGTTAAAGGGGCCCACTGTGACTCTTTAGGGGGCTTTACACGGAACGACATCGCTAACGAGATGTCGTTGGGGTCACGGAATTCGTGACACACATCCGGCTTTGTTAGCGACGTTGTTGCGTGTGACACGCACGAACGACCGTTAACGATCAAAATTACTTACCTTATCGTTGATCGTTGACACGTCGTTCAAATCCCACATATCGTTCCTTGTTCTGGACGCAGGTTGTTCGTCGTTCCTGAGGCAGCACGTGTGACACCGCAGGAACGACGAACAACACCGTACCTGCGTCCTCCGGCAACGAGGTGGGCATGTCTCACCTTCGGCTGCTCTCTGCCCCTCCGCTTCTATTGGACGGCTGCCGTGTGACGTCGCTGTGACGCTGCAAGAACCGCCCCCTTAGAAAGGAGGCAGTTCGCCTGTCACAGCAACGTCGCTAGGCAGGTAAGTATGTTTGACGGGTCCTAGCAATGTTGTGCGCCACGGGCAGCGACTTGCCCGTGACACACAACCGACGGGGGTGAGTGCTTTCACCAGCGACATCGCTAGCAATGTCGCTGCGTGTAAAGCCTCCTTTTCTCCCAGGGCCCATCAAAACCTGGAGCCGGCCCTGGTGACCTTCCATGCACTACGCACTTACACAGAACCCTCTGAGACCTCATCAGAGCAGGACGTTCACACCAAAATTTTTTGATATTTTTTACATTTTACGCTCATTATTCTCCGGGATCTAGAGACAGGTGATCATCCGGTCTCTGTAGGGCGCTCTATGGAGAGAAGGTATGCACACCAGTGACTATACAAAGGGGATACATGTACGGTAATAGCAGTAACTGCTGTGAATGGTGTTCCAAACGTTATTTCTTAATTGAATTGTAGTCTTTCGTTTGTGAACCCGACCCCACCCACATCTATTGCCGGTCCACATTATACATATATAGCCTGGGTCTCAGTTTCCCATACATGGTATGTTTTTTAACTGCATGAGAGGACATATGTGACGCCCTGGCAAAACCAGGTTGTCACAGAGACTGCGCAAATCTTTCAGGTGCAGGACTCCATCCTCCTTGGCATACCACCAACCCACACATAGGTACAAACACTAGCCAGTAAAGCCTAGTCACCCCCTCATGACAATAGGGACACACCAGTGGGCAGGATCAGACGGATGGGAGCACCCACCTAGGGATCCTGAGGTGTCAGAGGTGGGAACAACACAGTTCAGTGCTGATAGTGAAAGTGAAAGGAGTGTGGAGCGACAGCGGAGTCAGGGGTTGGGGCCCCTGGACTACTGGACTACTAACTAGGTGGCAGACGGCAAACAGGACCACAGGCAACGGAGATCGGGTCGCGAGAGACCTTAAGTGGCCCGGGGCAGGGTTGTAGCCCGCCGGTGCCGACAGCGGGAATCCGGTCCGGAGGCTGTGCACAGACGGGGTGCCTTGACCCTAGGGCGAGGAAGGTTGCAAGCCCCTTGTCAATTAGCCAGCCGGGGACAAGATTTTATGTCTTGTCCCACCAGCAAGCCCAGAGAGCGAAACGGAAGCCCAACGCGGGGGATAGGGTGAGAGGTTTTGGGGCTCTGTTGCATTGATCAATTCAATAGCTAAATTTCTCTTTATTCATATTTCATGGCAGTAATTCAGATTCCATTGTCATTTTTTCATTTTTGCATGTAGTTATTGTATTTTTCAGGCCAGTATTCACACAGCAGTTTCTGCTATTACATGTATCCCTTTTGCATAGTCATTGGTGTGCATACCTTCTCTCCATATAGTGAAGGTTTTTTTTAGATTCTTGCACCCAGTTCAGACTTAGAATGGTGTTCCAAACATTATTTCTTTATCTGTAGGGCGCTCGCCCTGTCACTGGTATTTGCTGTGTCACATTTAGACTTAATATTTCCTTCATGTAAATGTTGTTCTGAGATGGAATTTGCTCTACAAGGTCCAAGGATCCTACTTGTACCAGTCCACGCACACACTCAGCGCCACCATCAGCATTGATTTTTCTGTTCTCTATCTAGAAAGCTGCTGTTGTTTTCTTGTTTTTTAATGGTCTGACTGTGGAGGGGTTATCTTAATTGCTAAAAAAAACGGCTTTTACTACAGCTTTCATGTCATTTTATAAGCAATGGTTGAAGGTTGCATGGACTAAAATAGGAGCTATTGATACTACACGTAATGATGTACGTTTGTAAAACCACAAAAAGAAGATAATTATCTTAACAACTAAGTGACATCTTACAACCCAAGAGAATATAGTGTCAACCAACAGCACATGTCATAGCGCTATACACGAGGTGCTGCATTGTCCCCATAGTCCCCAGACCTCAACCCAATCTAACACTTGTGGGTAGAGGTGAAAAAAAGCTGTATACATCCACAAGTGACCGACCAGTATACACCAACACTCGGAACGTGGAGAAGAGACCTGACCAGTATACACCAACACTGGGAACGTGGAGAAGAGACCTGACCAGTATACACCAACACTGGGAACATGGAGAAGAGACGTGACCAGTATACAGCAACACTGGGAACGTGGAGAAGAGACCTGACCAGTATACACCAACACTATGAACGTGGAGAAGAGACCTGACCAGTATACACCAACCCTGGGAACATCGAGAAGAGACGTGACCAGTATACACCAACACTGGGAATGTGGAGAAGTGACCCGACCAGTATACACCAACACTGGGAACGTGGAGAAGAAACCTGACCAGCATACACCAACACTGGGAACATGGAGAATTGACCTGACCAGTATACACCAACACTGGGAACGTGGAGAAGAGACCTGACCAGTATACACCAACACTGGGAACATGGAGAAGAGACCTGACCAGTATACACCAACACTGGGAACGTGGAGAAGAGACCTGACCAGTATACACCAACACTGGGAACATGGAGAAGAGGCCTGACCAGTATTCACCAACACTAGGAATGTGGTGAAGAGACCTGACCAGTATACACCAACCCTGGGAACATCGAGAAGAGACCTGACCAGTATACACCAACACTGAGAACGTAGAGAAGAGACCTGACCAGGATACACCAACACTGGGAATGTGGAGAAGAGACCTGACCAGTATACACCAACACTGGGAACGTGGAGAAGAGACGTGACCAGTATACACCAACACTGAGAACGTAGAGAAGAGACCTGACCAGTATACACCAACACTAGGAACGTGGAGAAGAGACCTGACCAGTATACACCAACACTGGGAACGTGGAGAAGAGACCTGACCAGTATACACCAACACTGGGAACGTGGAGAAGAGACCTGACCAGTATACACCAACACTGGGAATGTGGAGAAGAGACCTGACCAGTATACACCAACACAGGGAACGAGGAGAAGAGACCTGACCAGTATACACCAACACTGGGAATGAGGAGAAGAGACCTTACCAGTATACACCAACACTGGGAATGTGGAGAAGAGACCTGACCAGTTTACACCAACACTAGGAATGTGGAGAAGAGACCTGACCAGTATACACCAACACTGAGAACGTAGAGAAGAGACCTGACCAGTATACACCAACACTGGGAACGTGGAGAAGAGACCTGATCAGTATACACCAACACTGGGAACGTGGAGAAGAGACCTGACCAGTATACACCAACACTGGAAACATGGAGAAGAGACCTGACCAGTACACACCAACACTGGGAATGTGGAGAAGAGACCTGACCAGTACACACCAACACTGGGAACATGGAGAAGAGACCTGACCAGTATACACCAACACTGGGAACATGGAGAGGAGACCTGACCAGTATACACCAACACTGGGAATGTGGAGAAGAGACCTGACCAGTATACACCAACACTGGGAACATGGAGAGGAGACCTGACCAGTATTCACCAACACTGGGAACATGGAGAGGAGACCTGACCAGTATTCACCAACACTGGGAACATGGAGAAGAGACCTGACCAGTATACACCAACACTGGGAACATGGAGAAGAGACCTGACCAGTATACACCAACATTGGGAATGTAGAGAAGAGACCTGACCAGTATACACCAACACTGGGAACCTGGAGAAGAGACCTGACCAGTATACACCAACACTGAGAACGTAGAGAAGAGACCTGACCAGTATACACCAACACTGGGAATGTGGAGAAGAGACCTGACCAGTACACACCAACACTGGGAACATGGAGAAGAGACCTGACCAGTATACACCAACACTGGGAACATGGAGAGGAGACCTGACCAGAATACACCAACACTGGGAACATGGAGAAGAGACCTGACCAGTATACACCAACACTGGGAACATGGAGAGGAGACCTGACCAGTATACACCAACACTGGGAATGTGGAGAAGAGACCTGACCAGTATACACCAACACTGGGAACATGGAGAGGAGACCTGACCAGTATTCAC
The DNA here is from genome assembly GCF_048569485.1 of Anomaloglossus baeobatrachus. Taxonomy (NCBI): domain Eukaryota; kingdom Metazoa; phylum Chordata; class Amphibia; order Anura; family Aromobatidae; genus Anomaloglossus; species Anomaloglossus baeobatrachus. The sequence goes on along the minus strand of NC_134355.1, from coordinate 672,238,787 downwards.
CAACACTGGGAACATGGAGAAGAGACCTGACCAGTATACACCAACACTGGGAACGTGGAGAAGAGACCTGACCAGTATACACCAACACTGGGAACGTGGAGAAGAGACCTGTCCAGTATACACCAACACTGGGAACGTGGAGAAGAGACCTGACCAGTACACACCAACACTGGGAATGTGGAGAAGAGACCTGACCAGTATACACCAACCCTGGGAACGTGGAGAAGAGACCTGACCAGTATACACCAACACTGGGAACGTGGAGAAGAGACCTGACCAGTATACACCAACACTGGGAACGTGGAGAAGAGACCTGACCAGTATACACCAACACTGGGAACGTGGAGAAGAGCCCTGACCAGTATACACCAACACTGGGAACGTTGAGAAGAGACCTGACCAGTATACACCAACACTGGGAACATGGAGAAGAGACCTGACCAGTGTACACCAACACTAGGAATGTGGAGAAGAGACCTGACCAGTATACACCAACACTGAGAACGTAGAGAAGAGACCTGACCAGAATACACCAACACTGGGAACGTGGAGAAGAGCCCTGACCAGTATACACCCACACTGGGAACGTGAAGAGACCTGATCAGTATAAACCAACACTGGGAGCGTGTAGAAGAGACCTGACCAGTATACACCAACACTGGGAACGTGGAGAAGAGACCTGACCAGTATACACCAACACTGGGAACATGGAAAAGAAACCTGGAATTAGACTTCAGTCAAGACATGCTTGAATTTGATGGAGAGCTCAGAAGGATTCAGGTAGTGCTGAAAACCAAAAGTGGATTTACAAAATACTAACATAATAATAAAAATGTAAAATATATATTTTTAGGAGCAAAACAGTAACAATGCAGTGATCTGAGAAGAATCTGCATAACTAATCATATGCTAAATAGCTGCAAGTCACATTAGCGTATGAGATAGCCAAGATGATTGTCTATAATATGAAGGTCGTCTCATGCTCAAAGCTGTAGTGGATGGTGAGATATGGAGCCTGAAATTCAAAAGATCAAACCATTGTTACCCTTTTGCTCGTCAGTGTACATAGGGGCAGTATTATAGTACTTATTTTCTGGTAACTAAGGAGTACTTTTGTACATACATATTACATTATATAGATTTTGTATGTATATTATTAGAATAGTATATCAATGAGGCACAATTCGGTATATGAATATTGGACCCTCTCGTATAATCCGCACTACATAGAGTATAACCCTGGTGTTAATTTTGTTGCAGTAACATAGGATTCAGTGCTGTAAAATGTCATCACATCTGCTAGAAATATAGCATTGACAGCTTTTTTTTATATATATATATATATATATATTCAATATTTGAGTTTTATGTCAGATTGAACCAAGTCATGTTTTCCAATAAGCCGTAACTCTGCTCCAGTTGTTACGATTCTCGGGTGATTTGGCGCAGGAGGCCCAGACAGTTGTATCAATGTGTTTCAGAGGGAACTTTAAAGATCATTACATATTTAATAAATCATCTTGCTTAGACAACCCTTGTATGAACATCATGACGAGGACGACTTCTTATTGCCTGTGAGATCGTGACAAAGCCCAGTTCAGCTGAACGCTCTCACCATCGCAGATTACTCCGTGAATACATTTCAATTTAGAAAAATCCTATTTGTATGAGAAATGGAGAAACAATGGTTCGAGTGCAACCACCAGAGACTTCACGAGGCTGTCAAAATGTTGGGTCATTAATCACTCCTTCCTTCTCCCGGCTGAACGTGCAGTAATGTTCACAAGACAAGAAGTGAGAGGCGAATGCATTAGATGATGATCATATGACACTATTGTTTAAAACAAGAAACTTTCGTTCAAAAACTTCCTATGGAGCTCAGGACGGATACAGGACAGAGGGGACCGGGTAATACAGCTGAGTAATTTGGCAGGTCGTTGGGTGACAAGTTCAGCAGAAAGTGAGCAAACAGGATCAATGGGCCTGGAACAGGATATAACGGCCAAGTCAACGAGATACGGCCGGAGGAAGGTTCCTGGCACAAGTTCCTCTGCCAGGTCATAGTGAAAAAAATACATAAAATAATATGTGATCTGATATTAAAGGAAATCTACTCTAGAAAAAATATTTATTAAGAAGGAAGAAACTAGAGATAGGAGAAAGGGGAGGCGAAAAAAGAAAAAGAAGAAGAAAAGGAAGAGAGGAGAAAGTGGGAGGAGGAACACAAGGAAAAGGAAGAGAAAGTGGGAGGAGGAACACAAGGAAGAGAAAAGGAAGAGGAGAAAGTGGGAGGAGGAACAAAAGGAAGAGAAAAGGAAAAGGAAGAGAAAGTGGGAGGAGGAATACAAGGAAGAGAAAAGGAAGAGGAGAAAGTAGGAGGAGGAACACAAGGAAGAGAAAAGGAAAAGGATGAGAAAGTGGGAGGAAGAATACAAGGAAGAGGAGGAGAAAGGGGGAGGAGGAACATAAGGAAGAGAAAAGGAAGAGGAGGAGAAAGTGGGAGGAGGAATGCAAGGAATAGAAAAGGAAGAGGAGGAGAAAGTGGGAGAAGGAATGCAAGGAATAGAAAAGGAAAAGGAGGAGAAAGGGGGAGGAGGAATACAAGGAAGAGGAGGGGAAAGGGGGAGGAGGAACACAAGGAAGAGAAAAGGAAGAGGAGAAAGTGGGAGGAGGAACACAAGGAAGAGAAAAGAAAGAGAAAGTGGGAGGAGGAACACAAGGAAGAGAAAAGGAAGAGGAGAAAGTGGGAGGAGGAACACAAGGAAGAGAAAAGGAAAAGGAGGAGAAAGTGGGAGGAGGAATACAAGGAAGAGAAAAGGAAGAGGAGGAGAAAGTGGGAGGAGGAACATAAGGAAGAGAAAAGGAAGAGGAGGAGAAAGTGGGAGGAGGAATGCAAGGAATAGAAAAGGAAAAGGAGGAGAAAGGGGGAGGAGGAATACAAGGAAGAGGAGGGGAAAGGGGGAGGAGGAACACAAGGAAGAGAAAAGGAAGAGGAGAAAGTGGGAGGAGGAACACAAGGAAGAGAAAAGGAAGAGGAGGAGAAAGTGGGAGGAGGAATACAAGGAAGAGAAAAGGAAGAGGAGAAAGTGGGAGAAGGAACACAAGAAAGAAAAAGGGAAGAGAAAGTGGGAGGAGGAACACAAGAAAGAGAAAAGGAAGAGAAAGTGGGAGGAGGAACACAAGGAAGAGAAAAGGAAGAGGAGAAAGTGGGAGAAGGAACACAAGGAAGAAAAACGGAAGAGAAAGTGGGAGAAGGAACACAAGGAGGAGAAAAGGAAGAGGAGGAGGAGTACAGTGCCTTGCGAAGTATTCAGCCCCTTTGAATTTTTTAACCTTTTCCCACATTTTAGGCTTCAAACATAAAGATATAAAATGTAAATTTTATGGTGAAAAATCAACAAGTGGGACACAGTTGTGAAGGTGAACAATAGTTATTGCTTATTTAAACTTTTTATAAAAAACTGAAAAGTGGAGCATGCAATATTATTCAGCCCCTTTACTTTCAGTGGAGCAAGCTCACTCCAGAAGTTCATTGAGGATCTCTGAATGATCCAATGTTGTCCTAAATGACTGATGAGGATAAATATAAGCCCCTGTGTGTAATCAAGTCTCCGTATAAATGCACCTGCTCTGTGATAGTCTCAGTGTTCTGTATAAAGCACAGAGAGCATCATGAAGACCAAGGAACACAACAGGCAGGTCCATGATACTGTTGTGGAGAAGTTTAAAGCTGGATTTGGTTACAAAAAGATTTCCAAAACTTTAAACATCCCAAGAAGCACTGTGCAAGCGATCATATTGATCATATTGATATGGAAGGAGTATCATACCACTGCAAATCTACCAAGACCCGGCCGTCCATCCAAACTATCATCTCAAAGAAGGAGAAGACTGATCAGAGATGCAGCCAAGAGGCCCATGATCACTCTGGATGAACTGCAGAGATCTACAGCTGAGGTGGGAGAGTCTGTCCATAGGACAACAATCAGTCGTACACTGCACAAATCTGGCCTTTATGGAAGAGTGGCAAGAAGAAAGCCATTTCTCAAAGATATCCATAAAAAGTATTGTTTAAAGTTTGCCACAAGCCACCTGGGAGACACCAAACATGTGGAAGAAGGTGCTTTGGTCAGATGAAACCAAAATCAAACTATTTGGGCACAATGCCAAATGATATGTTTGGCGTAAAATCAACACAGCTCATCACCCTGAACACACCATCCCCACTGTCAAACATGGTGGTGGCCCTTGTTTGGGCCTGCTTTTCTTCAGCAGGGACAAGGAAGATGGTTAAAATTGATGGGAAGATGGATGAAGCCAAATACAGGACCATTCTTGAAGAAAACCTGTTGGAGTCTGCAAAGACCTGAGACTGGGACGGAGATTTGTGTTCCAACAAGACAATGATCCCAAACATAAATCAAAATCTACAATGGAATGGTCCACAAATAAACGCATCCAGGTGTTTGAATGGCCAAGTCACAGTCCAGACCTGAACCCAATCGAGAATCTGTGGAAAGAGCTGAAAACTGTTGTTCACAAACGCCTCCATCCAACCTCACTCAGCTCCAGCTGTTTACAAAGGAAGAATGGGCAATAATTTCAGCGTCTCGATGTGCAAAACTGATAGACACATACCCCAAGCGACTAGTGCTGTAATCGCAGCAAAAGGGGGCGCTACAAAGTATTAACTTAAAGGGGATGAATAATATTGCACGCCACAATTTTCAGTTATTTATTTTTTTACAAAAATTTAAAATAAGCAATAAATTTCATTCACCTTCACAATTGTGTCCACTTGTTGTTGATTCTTCACCAGAACATTAACATTTTTATCTTTATGTTTGAAGCCTGAAATGTGGGAAAAGGTTGAAACATTCCAGGGGGCTGAATACTTTTTCGCAAGGCACTGTACAAGTTTATATTAGTGCATTGAAAAAGTTTACAATGTTTTATAAAGTTTTGCAAAGTTTTCTAATTAAAACATAAGAGCCATGACCAGTAATGATATGTTTTATTAGCACGTTATGCAATGCTATAAATCTCTGAGCGCTCCCCAGTTTCAGAGGGGCATTTACAGGGATTACAGTTTGTCTATCCGCAGCCCAAATATAACATTTCCCCACCAGGCATAATCCACTCTCTTTGGCCGAAGGTCAATAATAATATATATTTAGTGCTGTGTAGCTTTAAAAGGGATTAGCAAAGACATGAAAGGCCTCCGAAGCTGCAGGAACTCATTTTTTATGCATCGTTAGCACAAGACAGCATTTAATGTATTAATGCGGCCATTATGCTCCGAGCTCATATCACTGCTGCAAAAACTCATCTGTCTCCTCTCGCTGTAGATATGCCACTTTAATGGAGCCTGCTCTCGCTCCTGCCACAATATTGCTACGTGATTTTTTTTTTCCTGGATTTAGAAAGTACTTAAAGATTTTTCTTTACCCCTTTATTTTAATATAGGTTCAATGGGTTATTAAATAAAAAATACCATAAATTCACCTATTCAAGGGCGACATTATTGAAAAGAGATTTTTGGCAAGAGGTTATAAATTGAAAAATCTTCAAAAAGCCAAAGTCAAGGCGAGTAAAGTGAGTAGATCACAATATTTGGATATGAATAAAATCAAAAACAGTTCCCAAAAGGAATTGTCAGTTGTTTTTTCAACAACATATAGTAAGAACTATTATGATGTAATTAAAATTATCAAAAAATATCTACCCATTTTATCTACAGATGACACATTACATCAAATTTTAAAAAATGGAGTAAAATTTGTTTCAAAAAGGAACATTACATTGGGATCCATGTTATCACCAAGTGATCACACTAACAGGTGTGGTTCCACTAATGGGGAAAAAAATACCGGCAATTGGTTACCTAGCATAGGTTCGTTTAAATGTGGCCACAAATCGTGTGGATTATGCGGTTATATGTTAAATGCAAAAGATTTTTCTTCATACACAGATAAAAAAACTTATAAAATAATGTCACTATTAAACTGCAGTTCAGACCATGTGGTTTATTTGATATCTTGTACCATTTGTCAGTTGCAATATATAGGCAGCACTTGTCGCCCACTTAGAAAAAGGATATCTGAACACATCTATGATGTGAATAATGCCACCACGAGAAAATTATCAGGAGCGTCTCAACATTTTCGCGACGCACATGCAGGTGATTTGAAAGGCATGAAAGTTAATGCCATAGAAAAAATCAAACTACCTAGAAGAGGTGGAAATTTGAAGGATATCCTTTTTCAAAGAGAAATAAAATGGATGTTTTTAATGAGCACAAGATTTCCTAAGGGTTTAAATAAAAGAAATGAATTGATGTTTGCATATTAACCTTGCATAAATATTATGTATGTATATGGGTGTTATGGCACTATATGGAGTGATCCAACACAATGGGTTAATGTTTTTGTAATTAGCTTGCTCTTTCCTTCCATTTGATCACATGTTTGGGTTTAGCCCTTTTTAAACAGTTCTGTGACTAGATGGTTTAGAGACTGAATAAGAACTGGATGTTCGAAACGTGTCCTCTCTAACATGGGCTAACCACTATAGCATGGACTTTTTAATGACAAGAAATAAAGAAGTTTTATTTTAAAGAACCTGCCTGGAGTTTTGTGCTGGTGAAACCCCTCAATCACTTTCTATGCACATGGACTGGCTCTCCAAACCTTTTCTCCGTGCACAGCCTAGGCTTTTTGGCTTCCATTGCACAGGTGAGCTGGGCAAAAAACCTTTTTACTACATAAATTCACCTATGTATTCCTTGCTGCTGCTTCCTCATGTTGGATGGATCTTCGGAGGAGCAATGGTGGACTCTTTAGGGAGTATGCGCTATTTTTCATTTGCTAACATACTGGAGCCAAATGTAAATTAATAAAGGGATGGAAAACCCCTTTAAGGATAAAACGCAAAAGTCTGGACGAGCAACCTAAGTAATACTGATGTCATGGCATGTATGGGGACAACAGGGAACCGGGGCTCCTAAACTGGTCCTCAAGTTAGGGGTCCCTAGCTGTTCCTGATACCAGAGATACTTTTAATGGTGAAGATGTCTGGGCCGCCTTCCTTGCCCTGCTCCTGGATAGCCTTGATCTAATACCCCCACAAAAAAAAAAAATCAAATCTTTATTTTTATATAGCGCTAATATACTCCGCAACGCTTTACATACATCAGGAACACTGTCCCCATTGAAGCTCACAATCTAAAGTCCCTATCTGTATGTCTTTGGAGTTTGGGAGGAAACCGGAGAACCCGGAGGAAACCCACGCAAACACGGGGAGAACATACAAACTCCTTGCAGGTGGTGTCCTTGGTGGGATTTGAACCCAGAACCCCAGCACTGCAAGACTGAAGTGCTAACCACTGAGCCACCATGCCCCCCCTCCCCTACTCCAGGAGAGGTCTGGGACAGAAGTGTTTACACAGATATGGACCAACAGCGAAACCAAACCTCTCACACAGCTAGCAAACACGGAGATATAAGACAATACGTGATAAGGAGGAAATAAAGAGCAGTAAGGAAATAACTAGAAGAGAAGAGGATTTCCACAGTGCACCAAGCAGCATGCAATAAATCACCAACAACTGGAATGCAACACCTCACGAACTGGATTAGCAAAAGCTATAGTTGGCATGGGAAGACAGAATCCTCCATCTTAAAAAGGCGGGGAGTAACTGTGATAGGTTTCCCACAACACTTGATCCAAAAGGTAATCAGCAGGCTAGGAAAAATTAACTCCTGCTAGCTCAATCACTAATAAGTACACAGCTGGTTGATGCCTGAGCCTGCCTGTGCAACTCAGAAGCACCAGAGAAAGCATAGTGTGGAGTGTCAGAGTCTGTAGTGTGAACAACGTCTGATGTTGCCATCACACTCGGTGAGTTTAGAGCCAAACACCATGTGGCAACTGAGCTGAGGACCCTGTGCAGCAAGCAATGCAGGACCCTCTTATATGAGCACATGGAGATTTTTACATGGAGATTTTTACAAACATTGCCCACTGTCATGGTGCTATCAGGATCTGTGGAGACTACAGGTTCTAGCACTCTGCCTGCTAACTACTCTGATGTCTGTGATCTGAGAACTCTGATCACAGACATCAGAGGCAGGCACTCAGGCGTCGACCCACAGACTTGCAGTTCATAGGCAGGATGGAAAGAGGTGACCCCTGCTATGCTGCTTGTTAGTCTCCTTTGATCACATGCTGTGTGGGAGCCAGTCACATTCATCCCTCTTATATACAGTGGGGAAAAAAGTATTTAGTCAGCCCCCAATTGTGCAAGTTCTCCCTCTTATAAAGATGAGAGAGGCCTGTAATTGACATCAGACATAGACCACAACTATGAGAGACAAAATGAGAAAACAAATCCAGAAAATCACCTTGTCAGATTTCGAAAAATTTTTTTTTGCAAATTGCAAATTATGGTGGAAAATAAGTATTTAGTCACCTAAAAACATGCAAGATTTCTGGCTGTCACAGACCTGTAACTTCTTCTTTAAGAGGCTCCTCTGTCCTCCACTCATTACCTGTTGTAATGGCATCTGTTTGAACTTGTTATCAGTATAAAAGACACCTGTCCACAACCTCAAACAGTCATACTCTAAACTCCACTATGGTGAAGACCAAAGAGCTGTCAAAGGACACCAGAAACAAAATTGTAGCCCTGCACCAGGCTGGGAAGACTGAATCTGCAATAGGCAAGCAGCTTGGTGTGATGAAATCAACTGTGGGAGCAATAATAAGAAAATGGAAGACATAGAAGACAACTGATAATCTCCCTCGATCTGGAGCTCCACGCAAGATCTCACCCCATGGGGTCAAAATGAACACAAAAACGGTGAGCAAAAATCCCAGAACCACACGGGGGAACCTAGTGAATGACCTGCATAGAGCTGGGACCACGGTAACAAAGGCTACCATCAGTAACACACTATGCCGCCAGGGACTCACATCCTGCAGTGCCAGACATGTTACCCGGGCTTAAGGCAGTACATGTCCGGGCCCATTTGAAGTTTGCTAGAGAGAATTTGGATTATCCAGAAGAGTTTTAGGAGAATGTTTAGGATATGGTCTGATGAAACAAAAGTAGAACTGTTTGGTAGAAACACAACTTGTCGTGTTTGGAGGAGACAAAATGCTGGGTTGCATCCAAAGGACACCATACCTACTGTGAAGCATGTGGCTGGAAACAGCATTCTTTGGGGCGTGTCTCTGCAAAGGGACCATGACGACAGATCCGTGTACATGAAAGAATGAATGGGGTCATGTATCATGATATTTTGAGTGCAAACCTCCTTCCATCAGCAAGGGCATTGAAGATGAAACGTGACTGAGCCTTTTAGCATGATAAGAATCCCAAGCACACTGCCAGGACGAAGGAGTGGTTTCGTAAGAAGCATATGAAGGTCCTGGAGTGGCCTATGTAGTCTCCAGATCTCAACCCCATAGAAAACCTTTGGAGGGAGTTGAAAGTCCATGTTGCCCAGTGACAGGCCCAAAACATCACTGCTCTAGAGGAGATCTGCATGGAGGAGTGTGCCAAAATACCACCAACAGTGTGTGCCAACTGTTGTGAAAACATTTTTCAGTTTGGGGCTCTCTCTTGTGGTCAGTGCTGGTGGTGCAGTTGATTTGTTGAATGAAATCCACACACCTGTAGAGGACTGGCAATCAGGGTCAGATTGGGACTATATAACTGAGTAGTTTTCTCTTGTTACTAGCCGGTGCTCAATGGTCTCCTGTGTGTTAAGGACATTCTGTAACCAGCCCTGCTCACTACCAGAACTCCTCTCAGATAAGTGGTCTTTGTATTTCTGCTGTTTGTTTTCCACTTTCTTGTTGTTTTTTTCTGCTTGGATACTAATGTTTGATTCCTAATTTGTCTGTGTGGAGTTCTTGGTGGAATGGAATAATTCCCTGCTGGGAGTGTCTGTATACTTAGCTCCATGATTCTGCAAGGTATTGTGTTTGTCATGCTTGGTATTAATTCAGTCCCTCATCTGTATTAGTGTTTTTGGATCCCAGTAACATTTGAGTGCTGATACAGTGGGGGAGAGGTTGTGTGACCTCAGGATTTTTCCATATCAGAAGTGCTGGTATTTATTAGGGTTTTTTACAGTTGCAGACAGAGCTCCTTCCTATCCTTTCCTATAAAGATAGTTTGGGCCTCACCTTTGCTGAATCTGTCTTTTCTAGCTTTGTATTGTGTTTTTCTATATCACCGTAGCCTTTACATGTCGGGGGCTATTTATCTATCTTTGGGGACTGCTCTGAGGCAGATTAGCTTTCTTATATCTCTATCTGTGAGAATATTTAGTTCTCCGGCTGTGTCGTGGTGTCCAGCTCATCGTAGGCTTGTCCCACGGCTACTTCTAGTGTGTCAGGATTAGGTCTGCAGTCCGTTGTTTCCAGCCACTCTGTTACCATTTGGATTTCCACTTTTTTTGATCCTCCTCGGTCCCTGAATCATAATAGCCAACCTTGTGAAGACTTACAGAAAATGTTTGACCTGTGTCATTGCCAACAAAGGATATATAACAAAATATTGAGATGAAATTTTGTTATTGACCAAATACTTATTTTCCACCATAATTTGCAAAAAAAATCTTGCCAAATCAGGCGCTGTGATTTTCTGGATTTGTTTTCTCATTTTGTCTGTCATAGTTTTGGTCACCTTTGATGTCAATTACAGGCAAATCTCATCTTTTTAAGTTGGAGAACTTGCACAATTGGTGAATGACTAAATATTTTTTCCCCACTGTATGCTGGCTGAACCATTTCTTTAATGCCAGCTATAGCTTATCTATACTGGTCTGGTGAGGTGCTATGATCCAGACTTACTGGTGGTTGTAGTACTTCAGTTGTGAGTGGTCATGGTGTTAATCCTTGCTGTCTTTTTGTTGCTGCCTTACTGTTCTTCCTTCTCTCCTTAGCTTCTTACTGTTTGTTCCTGTGAGTTTACAATGTGTCTGAGTTTTGTGTTTTGTCTTTATCTGTGCCGCCATCACACTCCTGACACTTCCTTCCCAGTTTAGTTCTGATCAGGAGAACAGTAAGGCACAGGAGTCCAGCATCTCCACCATTAGGGGTAATCCCGGGGTTAGGGATAGTCTAGTGTCTAGACCCTTGCTATTTTACAATCACAACGTGACATTACCACTGACGAATATATACAGTAAGGAAGCTTTTACCAAAATGTTTATTCCAAAACACCATGACAAATATTAAATAATAATGAAATACAATGCATTAATACTTCCATACTATGTTCACATAATACCGCCATATGGTACCATAATACGTTCATATACCCACATACTGTATTTGAAACATATAGTGCCCAGATAATATAAAGCTATAATAGAATAAAAAAAATTAAAAGCCCATATAAGAGTGTACATATAGGGGGGGCGTGTCCTGACATGGAAGCGTGAGGACGCTGGATCCCAGAGCTCCTGCGCCCACAGCCTAAATATACTAAATCCTGCAGCCCCCACTTACCCAGGATGGCCCCCAAGAAGAGACCGGGGGTAGCGCCCGCTTCTGCCTCCCCGGGGACGAGTCAGAGACCCCAGGGGAGCCTCACAAAGTTTCTGACGGCGCCGGGCTCTGAACCTCCGCAGGCGGCCCGAAGCAAGATGGCGCCGGCTGGCGCGCGGCGTCCTCCAGCGGGGGATTCCCCAGGTGCCGCTCGGCATTCTCCTACAGCCTGTGCAGCGGAGCAGGGGATCAGCAGTGCAGAGAAACGGAGGTCGGAGGCGGCGGTGGCATTGGACGGAGCGGGCCCAGGTACAGAGGACTGGAGGAGGGGGGGAGGCTGCTCAGCCTGCCTCACAGCACGCTGCTGTGGATAGGGGGGGGGCCCTGAGGGGATCATCAGACCCGGGGATACCGGCCATGCTCTGCACACAGGAGCCCCCCCCCGCCCACGGGGCACACAGAACCTCAGGTGTTACTAAGCAATATGCATGCTGGCCCCCCACTGGGGGACATACAAGCCCTGAGAGAGCTCATTTTGGCCCTCCCCAGCAAGAAAGATCTGGAGGATGTTGTGGCTAGAATTGAATCCTCCCAGCAGATGGCGCTGTCTGCCCTGAGGGAGGAAATGGTGGTACTGGAGGACAGAATTGAAGCCACAGAGCAGGCTCAGGAGTCCCTGGAGAGCAGAATGGAGAGGATTGAGAGAGACTGTGAGTCATCCAATGCCCGCATCAGAGATCTTGCCCTGCTCTTGGATGATCAAGAGAACAGGGGCAGAAGAAATAACATCAGACTCAAGGGTATACCGGAGGACTGGCCCCAGGAACTTCTGCGTACTAAGGTCTTAAACATCTTTAACCGGGTCACTGATCGCCCCTTGGAGGCTACCTACCTCTTCGACAGAATTCACAGAGTCGCAAGGTCGGGCCCTAGATCTGCCCCCTCCTCTAGAGATGTACTATGTCGTTTGCACTATTATGGAGACAGAGAAAGGATCCTACAGGGAGCTTGGTCATACGGTCCGGTGGAGATGGATGGGGCCATGGTGAAGCTATTCCCTGATGTCTCCGGCCGCACACTTTATATGAGACGCCTGCTTCATCCTCTCCTGCTCGGCATCAAAGAAGTAAACGCCTCATATAGATGGGGCCATCCCTTCCATTTGATAGTACGCAAGGGGGACTCCGTGTTTTTGCTGAAGAGGCACTCAGAGCTTCCTGATCTTTTTGCATTCCTGGGAATACCAGACTGCTCAATTCCGGACTGGTTGGAGTGGGAACCCCAGGCACCCCCGAGGTCGCGGAGGAGGAAGGGAGGCACCCGTCCTGCTCAAAGCGGCGATCCTTGAGGGATTTGGCATGTATTGGATGCTGCTGGGAGGAAGGAGGGGTCCAAGTTTTGAGACGACGGTGATTTCGATGAGAGACGGAGTCAAAGTACGGGGAGCTGGGAGGCTCTCTCTTGTCTCTACGACTCCTGAGCAGGAGTCCTGGCCTTGGGCTAGTTTTTTCTGGACATAGTTTACTGCCTAAAGTTTTTGAAAATTCTATTTCTTTGGCAATGTCTAGTTTAAGATTGGGGGGGGGGGGGTGGGGGGGGGATGTTTTTCTTTACCGTGTTCATCCTGGGTGGTGGGGTGTGTGGGTGGTTAATCGGCTGACCCTTCTTCTCCGTCGGGGAGAGGGGTCATTTAGTGCTAATAAGAGGGGCGCGGGTCTGCGCTCTGGCCGCATGTCAGTTCTTGTCCCTATCTTTTTCTTAGTAGTCCCTGGGCTGGTCCCTGGTGCTGCGAGCGGCAGTCTCGCTGCTTTTCCTCTTTCTTGTTCTCTTCTCTGATCTTCTTGCCTCTCTCTTTTCCCCCTGCTAAAGGGTCTCAGCTACTTCCCTCTTTGTCAATACTTTCTCTACCCCTCCTCTCTTTTCACCAGCTTTCCCTCTCTCTCTTTTTTTTTTTTTTTTTTTTTTTTTTTTTTTTTCTCTCCCCTTCCCCTCCTTTCTTTTGATTTGCTCCTCTAGGACCTCGCGACAGAAAATGGTGAAACAGAGGCAGGCCAATCTGCGGGTGGGCTCACTGAATGTCAAGGGCCTTCATAGCCCGGAGAAAAGATCTATCCTGCTGAACCTTCTTTGGAGAAATCGAATCCAGGTAGCCTTCCTCCAGGAGACACACTACTGTGAAGCTAAGCCTTACAGACTCTCGGACAGAAGGTACCCCACTGTGCACCACTCACCCTCCCCTGATCCTAGATCTAGGGGAACGAGCATCCTCATGTCCAGCACGCTCCCGTGGGAATTGTTAGACTCTCAGACAGACGATCTGGGTAGGCTTATGATGCTCAAGGGACGCATAGCTACTCAGATGTTCACATTTGTGGCAGTATACTTGCCTAATGCGGGCCAATGTCCCACCTTGTTGCGGTACCTTGAGAAGATAGAGGAATTCTCGGAGGGCACTTTGGTTCTCGGGGGTGACTTTAACGTAGTCTTGGAACCGTTGAGAGATAGTTCAAAAGGGGTGTCTGGTATGCCACACATGACGCTGCGCCGGATGAGACGGGGATTACATGACCACCAACTGATAGACACTTGGCGATTGCTGCACCCATCAGACAAAGACTTTTCATTTTATTCTGCAGCGCACGACTGCTATTCTAGGTTGGACCTCTTTTTTATTAAACATGGGGACCTACACTCTCTGGTGGATGCGTCAATTGAGTGCATATCTTTTTCTGATCACGCACTGATTACGGTCACTCTGTCCCTTGAATGTCCCATCGGGAGGCAGGGTCAGTGGCTATTGAACACCTCGTTACTCAATGAGCCGGTGACAATGCAAGAAATAAGGGAGGCCCTGAGGGAATACTTTGACTGTAGTGGGGGGGAGGGGATGTCCCCCAACATTGTGTGGGAAGCTCACAAATGTGTCGTGAGGGGATTATTCATTAAACATGGGGCCCGTCTGAAAAGGGAACGGGAAGCTGAGGTTACATCTCTACTAGCAGACATAAGGGAGTTGGAAGCAGTACATAAGGGGTCTTTGGGAGGGAACGTGGGCGCCAATCTGGCCAGGAAGAGGGAGGAACTCAGGTCCTTGCTATATCAAAAGGCCAAGGGAGTGCTAGCTAAATGCAGGCGGCATTTTTATGAATATGGCAATAAAAGTGGGAGGACCCTGGCTAGAGCCCTCCGGAACCAGAGGGCGAGGGGATATGTTCCTAGAGTGCACATGTCTGGCGACAGGTGGGCCACTCTTCCGAAAGACATTGCCTCCGCCTTTAAAGACTTTTACGCCTCTCTCTACTCAATAGATGGGGGGCGGTCGGAGAGGGCCAGGACGGAACTACGGCAGCGTATCCAGAAGTACATTTCTAACTCCGGGTTGAAACATCTTAAACCTGAGGATGCGGACGCCCTGGAAAGACCCATCTCAGAGGAGGAGTACTGGGCTGCAATTAAAAATTCCCCTACTGGTAAGGCCCCTGGTCCGGATGGCTTTCCCCTGCTTTACTACAAAAAGATGGGCTCCATGTTGCTTCCCCCATTTCTCTCGGCCTTTAACAATATCTCACTCTCTGAAAAAGTTCACTTGCCGAGAGACTCTCTGGCCGCTAATATAGTAGTCATCCCTAAAGAGGGTAAAGACCCTACCTCTTGTTCTAGTTACCGACCCATCTCCCTCCTCAACACAGATTTGAAGCTCTTCGCCAGAATATTATCAGAGAGACTCTCTCCATTGCTGGGGGAGATTGTCCACCCTGACCAGGCTGGGTTCATGATGGGAAGGGAAGCGAGGGACAACACCACTAAGGCGTTGAACTTAATCCACAGGGCTAATTCGGAAGGGTTGCCCCTGATGCTCTTGTCGACCGATGCAGAAAAAGCGTTCGACAGAGTCAATTGGATATTCATGGAGGAGGTTCTGCGGGAGGTGGGGTTGGGGAGGATGATGTTCAGGTGGATTTGCTCTCTGTATAGCAATCCCTCTGCTGCGGTCAGGGTGAACGGTCTCCTTTCAGATAGATTTTCCATTCTTAACGGCACAAGGCAGGGATGTCCCCTCTCACCCCTGATCTTTATCCTGACCCTGGAACCCCTGCTTTGCCGAATTAGAGGTAACATTGACATTTCCGGCCCTATAGTTGCGGGTTCCACCTACAAAATCGCGGCGTACGCGGATGATTTACTTTTCTTTATTACTAACCCTCGGGTCTCCCTGCCCAATTTACTGAGAGAGCTGGAAACATACTCCTCTCTTTCTAATTTTAGAATTAACATGTCAAAATCGGAGGCTATGAATGTATCTTTACCCCAAGATCTTGTTATTGCGCTTCAATCTGCGTTTGGGTTTAAGTGGGCTAATCATTCTTTGAGGTATCTGGGGGTCCAGCTGGCAGCGGACAATAGCCAACTATATAAGCTGAACTATCTCCCTCTCCTGCAGTCCATTAGAACAGATTGCGCAAACTGGGCGAGGGGTCTTTTCACATGGTTTGGGAGGTGTGCAATATTGAAGATGAACATATTACCACGGCTTCTCTATCTCTTTCAGGCCCTGCCAATTAAGATCCCGAGCTCTTTTTTCAAGGAAGTGGCCTCACTATATACTAAATTTATTTGGGCAAATAAGCCGGCGAGGCTTTCCCGTTCCCTACTGTGCAGACCTAAGCGTAGGGGTGGGCTGGGAATACCTGATATGAAAAAATATTACTGGGCCACACATATGGTTAGGATTCTGGATTGGTGCCGTCACTCTAGGATGAAACCTTGGGTCGCCCTGGAACAGAGCTTCTCGGAGGTACATTTACCAGCCATGCCTTGGGTCGGGAGCCTGTTCCCGGCCTCTGTGAGATCTCATCCCACCATTGGCGCTACTCTGGAATGCTGTTCGAGGGGAGAGGTTCGGCGCCTTCTCCTGCCGTTGCCTTCTCCCATGTCACCAATTATAGGAGATCCGGATTTCCGTCCCGGCCTCTCAGATCCAGTTTTTCGGAGCTGGGTACAGGGGGGCAGATTCAGAGCTTACCAGATGGGAGGAGAGGGTGACTGGTTGTCTCTTTCGGATATTTGTGGTCTCCTGCCGCCGGACCCCATGGGGAGATGGAGGGCAATGCAGTTGAGACACTTCTTGAGCTCCCTTCCCTGCTTCGCCCGGTATGCTGGGCCTCTCACTAGATTCGAAAAATTGTGCTTGGGAGAGGGGGCCTTGCGGCACTCACTTTCCCTGGCATACAATCTGCTATCAGACCCGGGTGATTTGCCCACCCCGGTTTATTTGCGGCAGTGGGAAAGGGACCTTGGGACGACCTTGTCAGACACGCAGCGAAACAACGTCCTAATGTTGGCACATAAAACCTCGGTCAGTTCCAGAATGTTGGAGGCCAACTTCAAACTTCTGACCAGGTGGTATAGAGTCCCGACCAGGCTTCATAGGATATTCCCCTCAGTCGATCCCGTTTGCTGGAGGTGTGGTTCGGGGGAGGGTGACTACGTGCACATCTTTTGGTCTTGCCCTTCTTTACAACGGTTTTGGTCAGGAGTGAGGGAGGTAACTAGACTGGTGACCGGCATGGCTGAGACATTGGGTCCGGAACTGTATATCTTACAGCTTTCGGAACTCCCGGCTCATAGATACAAGCGCTCTTTGCTTAGGTTTATGGTAATGGCCGCCAGGTCTTGTATCCCGCTTGGCTGGAAGTCTACTACCCCCCCTACACTGGCACAGTGGGTTGCAAGGGTTAATGACCTAAGGCACATGGAGGACCTGACATCCTCTCTCAATGACAGTCAGGAAGGTTTTCGCAGGACCTGGCTCCCATGGTTGGAGTTCACTTACTCGGCGGATTACGCCAGATTACTCGCTCCTCCACGGCTGCTGTGAGGCTCTGGTGGAGCATTCCCTCCCCCCCCCCCCCCCTTTTTTTTTTTTTTTTTTTTTTTTTTTTTTTTTTTTTTCCCCCTCTCTTCTCCTCTTCTCCTCTTTTCTCGCTTTCCCTTTCTCTCACCTCTCTGCCCACTATCTTCTCCTACTCTCCCCTCCCCTTTAATCTCTCTCTACCTTTTTCTCTTATCCTGGTTCTAAATTCTTTTCGGGCTTTGCCCTCTCTTTCTATGTTCTGTATTCTACCCATGTTGGGTTGGTTCATAAAAGGATTAAAATGGGACTGACTCGAGCAGTTGCAGTTATTAGATATGTTCAGGAGAGCGGAAGGGTGGGATATATGTCAATGTTAAATATTTGAAATCTGTTTTTACTGCTCTTTGTGGAACAGTGGTTATTTTGTATGTTCTCGTGTCGGTCTTTAAAATAAAGAATTTAAAAAAAAAAAAAAGAGTGTACATATAATACTGCAACTTAATTCTTAAATAATATTACCGTGAACACTGAGCAATCCCTATATAATACTAATTAGCCCTAAAGGGTGCTTTACACGCTGCGACATCGCTAGCGATAGCTAGCGATGTCGTGCACAATAGCACCCGTCCCCGTCGTTGGTGTGACATTTGGTGCTCGCTGCCGTAGCGAACATTATCGCTACGGCAGCGTCACACGCACTTACCTGTTCAGCGACGTCGCTGTGACCACCAAACAATTCCTCCTTCAAGAGGGAGGTGCGTTCGGCGTCACAGCGACGTCACTAAGCGGCCGCCCAATAGCAGAGGAGAGGCGGAGATGAGCGGCCGGAACATGCCGCCCACCTCCTTCCTTCCGCATTGCCGGTGGACGCAGATAAGGAGATGTTCGTCGTTCCTGCGCTGTCACACAACATAGCGATGTGTGACACCGCAGGAATGACGAACAACCAGCGGCATGCACCACCAACGATATTTTGAAAAGGAGCGACGTGACAACAGCAACGATTTTTCACGTTTTTGCGATCGTTGCACGTTGCTCCTTGGTGTCACATGCTGCGATGTCGCTAACGGCGCCAGATGTACGTCACTAACGACGTGACCCCGACGATATATCGTTAGCGATGTCGCAGCATGTAAAGCACCCTTAAGTGTAGTGGTGTTACGCAACATCTCAATGGTGGCAAATTCCTATAGGATCCTCCTGTCTTCTATGTACACGACTGATGAAAGGACCATGGAATAAGTATTTAGCTCTGGAGTCTATAGATTCCCATATATAAAGAGACCAACGCTAGTGTCGCGGGCGGAGGAGGGGACGCTGCGCTCACCCACTGCTCGGGTCCGGCTGCTGCTGCTGCTCGGTGGTGACTCGAGCGGTGGGCCGGATCCCGGGGACTCGAGCGGCGTTCCTCGCCCGTGAGTGAAAGGGGGGTGGTGTGTGGTTTGGGGATATTGTCCGTGACGCCACCCACGGTTGTGGTGAGGTTGTGACACCACCGCTGCTCTGGACGGGGATCCCGGGAGCGATGACAGGGAGCAGCTTGGATGTTGGTTCTCCCCTCCGTGGGTAGGGGGGTTGATTGTCCCGGTGCCCCGTTGAGGGTTTGGGGATGACAGGCGGGTTACGGAGCCTGGTGAGGTGCAGGGTCGCGGGGTCAGCGCTGTGCCGCACGGCACGGTGGTACTCACTCAGCCAGTAATCCACACAGAGTCTCTGGTCAAACAAACGGCTGGATGGACGGGTCCCACAGACGGCTGCGGTGGTTCTCCTCCCGCTCCCCAGCTTGGATGGATGCTGAGCGAGCCCCTTTTGCCCGCAGGCTCTGGCCCTGGGAATTGTAGCCTTGGCGGTGACTCTGTTTCCCTTTACGGTGTGAGCTGTTGCCTTCAATCGGGTCTTGGCTGCTGGGAAACCCCAGAGGTTCCCTTCACTAACGGATTTGACCGGTTTTACGGCGACTCCTAGCCTGGTCGGGGTCCGTAGGCCCTGCCGAATGGTGCTGGCTTCTCTTCACTCCCCGGTCCGGTACCGGCGGGCCACCGCCCGTCCCCGGTCCTTACGGTTCACTTCAATCAGCCTCTCCTGCAGACGGTCACCACCGTCTGCCAACCTTGCTGTATGTGCCCGGGCCACGCACCCGGACACGGTCAGGCTCCTCTACTACCACTTCACACTCCAAACTTAATCTGACTCTTTTTCCCGCCTCCAGGACTGTGAACTCCTCGGTGGGCGGGGCCAACCGCCTGGCCCACCCCCGGGTGTGGACATCAGCCCCTGGAAGGAGGGAACAAGGATTTGTGTTTGACCTAGGTGTGCCTAGCCGGGGTGTGGGGTGTGTTGGTTTAGTACCTGTGACGACCTGGCTTGTCTGGTAAACCGTTTGGTTTACCAGAGACTCTGTGAATCTGTGCCTGAGTGAGTACAACAGTGCCATCCGGCACTGAGCCGCGCTGCCCTGCAACCCTGCACCCCAGCTACCCTGCCTCCCCGTACCACCACCGGGCCCCAGGACCACCAACCCTTACCCACAGAGGGGGAACCAACATCCTAGCTGCTCCCTGCCATCGCTCCTGGGATCCCCATCACCAGCAGCGGTGGTGCCCATTATCACCACGACCCGTGGGTGGCGTCACGGACTATCTCCCCAAACAAACCACCCCCTTTCCACTTGTGGGCGAGGAGCGCTGCTCGAGTCCCCCGGGTCTGGCCCACCGCTCGAGCCACCGAGCAGCAGCAGCCCCGGACCCGAGCGTAGCGAGCGCGGCCCCTCCACCTGCGACAGAAGCGACACAAGCTCTGCAGCACTGAGGCAGCCAACCTGCAAAAGAAAGGATGTCTGTTCCTCCAGCCCACGGACCCATGTCCTGGCTTGAAGTGAAGCTGGATCGGCTGTGTCTCCGGATGCGGCTGCAGATGATCCAGTAAGTCGAGCATTGGCGCAGGGAGATGATGGGGATGGTGGTGGTGTGACGCCCTGGACTAGCCAGGTAGTCACAGGTAGGCCCTTGCACAAATACCCGTCCCCTAACAAGGTAACAGCAGCCAACCTAAAAACCCTGAGTCACCCCTCTCGGGTCTTGATGTTCACACCAGGGGGCGGAGCCAGGTGGTTGGCCCCGCCCACCGAGAAGTTTGGATAGCCTGAGGCGGGAAAAGCACAAACAGATCAGTTTTGGAGGTGAAAGAGAGTAGTGGTAAAGAGTAAACGTCTGTCAGGGATCTGGTTCATAGCCCAGATACCCTGTGGCCAGGAGGCAGACGGTGGTTGCCGCCTGCAGGAGCCAGGAAGACGGCTGGTGGAACCGTAAGGGACCGGGACAGGGTAGTGGCCCGCCGGTACCGAACCGGGGAATCAACTGGAAACCGGAGCACCAGGAGGGATACTCAGACCCAGAACGAGGTCCAGAAGCCACTGGACCACATCGAATTTACTGATTGAGGTCTGGACCTTAGGTCCTTTCCCGTCCCAAGACCCGAAAGACGACAACAGCCCACCGAGGGGAATAGAAAACCACCGCACAGGCAGAGAGATCCAACGGGCCAGTGCCTGCAGGCAAACGGGTTCCCCGACACACATAAAGCCGGGGAGCGGACTACCGTTGCTGAAGCATAGGCAGTCAAATTCTACAAAACGAGGTGCAGGAGAAAGGCGGGAACCACTGAACCGGGTGGGGGACCAAGCCGGCTGCGGTCACCGACCACCATCCTTTTGGTTTACCAGAGACTCCGGTGGATCTGTCATAGTGAGTACAACAGTGCCCTCGGGCCGCACACCGCGCCGCACCAACACGCCCGCACCTCGCAACCACCGGGCCCCGGGACTATCACCCGATTGCCCACAGAGGGGTCAACACCAGGCTGCACAATACCGTCCCCGGAAGCCTAGTTAACGGCAGTGGTGGTGTCAACCCACCGAACGAGCCCGGACCCGAGCGCCTTGGCTGCAGCGGCGGTGCGGACACAGGCAGAACAGGCCTACATGAGGAGCGGCACCAGGAGCCAGTAAGCGAGGCAACATCCTCATCCCCACTAGTCCCCACCCACCGGTAACACCAGATCCTCTCACCACGGCGCCTCCGTCCACAGCCAGACCAGACCAGGCCGCAACACCTCCGTCCACGACCAGACCGGATCCGGCTAGGCTGCAGGACGCAGCCCTGGAAGACCCGACGACCACAAGAGACGGTGCCGGTGACCAGCCTCACCTGAGACCCGCTAACAGTGATCCGGATGCGGGTTATTCGGGTTCGGGGAGCGTATGGTTTGAGAGGGAGTCCGGTATGGCTGCTGCGGCACAGAGGGCTGCTGTGAACCAGGAGGCCTGCCAAGCCACCATCCGGCAGCTGAACCATTAGCAACAGGCTCGGGCTGCCAAGAAAAAGCAAGTGGTTGCCCGAGATTTGCAGGAAAAGCAAAACCTACACAGAGATTCCTGGAGTGCCCGCGGGGTCCAGTACCAGGGCACCGTTGATAAATTCAACCCGCACAAAGGTTGGGGGTTTATAAAGGAGCCTGGAATGCATGCAGGCGTATTTGTGTCCCGCAGGGATATGCTGGATCACCTGGTACAAGGGCATCCAGACCGTGACCTGCACCTGGATGACGTGGTCACATACACCAGGCATCATGGATCATGGAAAGAGGGGCTGGTATGCCCTTGATGTGCAGAAGATCCGGGATCTGTCCCAGCCAGCTCCTCCTTCTCCCCCACCATGTCCAAGGTCCTCCACGCTGTGGTAGCGGAACCAGGCTACCCCAGTAGTTGTTGTTAAAATGTGTGCAATTGTTATCTCTTCTGAAAATGTTTACCTAGTCTGAAAAATGTTTGAAAAATGTTGAACAATCCCTGGAAAAGTTACACAATTTTCTGCAAATTGATTGATAATGTTTGATAAATATGGACCACGGCTGCAGGACTGGCAGAAGCCAACACAAACTTGTGTATTGTATATAGTTGCACCACGCGTGCCTCCAAGAGTAATTCCTTATCACCATCAGGACATTGATGCCACCACCAAGGAGAGGAAGGTTGGAGGAAAGATCTGGGATAGAGAAGGCCCAGATCTGATCTCCACAGGAATCGGTGACCTGCCTCCTCAAAGAGTTTTGGGGAAACAGGATCTTTTTGGGTGGTGGGTTGATGGGGGGATGCTCCAAGTTCGTAACGTTCAAGAAAAGTACCTTGCATGTGCGGGAAGAATGTTATGTAACTTATTTAACCTTTTATCTATCTTTATTGCGGTCATAATAAAACTCTATCTTGCTTACAGCCCGAGGACGTGCTGTGTTTAACCAAGGGGGAATATAGCACCCCTTAGACCCTCAGGGCACTACAGGGAACTGCATCCTCTTGGTGATGCAGGACCTTCCCCCTGGGACCTGGAATAACAGTGCCGATACCACCAAAACATGACTAAAATCCACTCCACACTGGGCATAGAGGGTTAACCATGGAAGGGGATGGTCACCATGGGAACAAGTCCCTGAGTTTAGCTAGCCTGGTGGGAGGGGTCAGCAGTCAGTCTGTAGTCAGTCTAGAGAGTGTAGCACACGGAAGAGGTGTGCGGACGTGCCTGAGCTAGGTCCGTGTAACGGTGACCCGGGGACACAGGAGAGAGGTCGCCAGGACAGGTACCTGGAGATACCACTGGGACCAGAGCACGAACAGGGCAGAGGGCCCTAGGTCAAGCATCAGTTTCATACGGTTTGATAAATACCTGCCTGGTGAGGACACCTTCACGGACTTCATCGAATAACCCAGGGGCATCAGCAGTAAACTACGATCGGGGTTCGGACACTTACCTCCACCCAGGGTCCGCACTGCCCGCCGTACGGTGAAGGAGACTGTACCCCAAAAGGGACAGTTGGAGCCCCCAAATGCTCCACGCTACGGGGACCCAATCAACAGAGAGTTTTGGGGACAGAGCAACCTGGGTCACTACATTGGCACTGATACTCCAAGGGACCTGAACCAGTGGTCCAGAGGTCAGAGTGAGTAGAGACTGTTAAAGACAACCTGTTGTGGTCTCCGTTATTACCCTGCAACATCTCCCAGGCACAGCCCTACCTGCGGAGGACCTAATGTGACGCCCTGGCAAAACCAGGTTGTCACAGAGCCTGCACAAATCCACCAAAGTGTAGGCCATTCTCCTCCTTGGCAACAACACAGTCCCCACACAGATATACAGCAGCCAACCAGGCCCTACTCACCCTCTCCCCAGGAAAATGGGAGGGATCGAAAGAGCTTAGAAAAGTGACAGAGCAGAGTTTAGCTTCAGTTTGAGTCAGTGAAGAGCTGACAGGAGAGAGTTGGAGCTCCCTGGAGAGGTTGGTAGTCGGGGTTGGACTACCGGACTAGGTGCCAGTGAGGGCCACAGGCACAGAGATCTGGTCGCGGGGAACCTGATGCCGACCGGGTCAGGGTTGTAGCCCGCCGGTGCCAAGAGAGGGGATCCGGTCCGGAGGCCGTTCAAGCGGACTAGTCCAGACAAGTAAGAGACAGACAGAGTGTGGAAGAAAGGGCCCCTGACTGTATATCTGGGTGTGGGACCCGAAGACACCCGCCAAAAGTGACCGGCCATTGGCAATTTGGTTTACAATACAGACTGTGTGTGGTTACTGACCGTCCAAATCATTAGCAACTCATCCAGCACCACGACAACTAAACTGTGAGTTTCCTGCTCCCTGCAATCCCTCACCATCCTCTGGGCCCCGGGACTACACCTACCCTACTCGCGGAGGGGATCCCACCTTGCTGCCCCGCTCCATCATCCCCAGGCACCCACATACAAGGCAGCAGTAGTGTCACCATCCCTCACCGCAACACACGGGTGGCTTCACCAACAAAGACTCTGTCGCCTGTAAATAACCCGTTTTCACTCGTGGTCGACGGACGGCTGCGCGAGCCCCGGATCTGGCTGCTACTCGAGCCACAGCCACCACCCGGATCCGAGTGCCTCGAGTGGTCTGACTCCCGCTCGCGACACTAACACCATTGCTGCAAAAACCTCCAGCCCTGGGAGTACTCACATTAAGCAGCGGCGGTTCCTCATCCTTAACCGCAACCCGCTGGTGCGTCACATGATATTAAGGCGGGCTTTGCACACTACGACATCACAGGTGCGATATCGGTGGGGTGAAATCGAAAGTGATGCACATTCGGCGTCGCTGTCGATATCGTAGTGTGTAAATCATTTTTGATACGATTAACGAGTGCAAAAGCGTCGTTATCGTATCATCGGTGTAGGGTCCGACATTTCCATAATTTGGCAGCAGCGACAGGTACGATGTTGTTCTTCGTTCCTGCGGCAGCCCACATCGCTGTGAGAAGCCGCAGGAGCGAGGAACATCTCCTACCTGCGTCACCGCGTCTCACGCTGACTCTGCAGAAGGACGGAGGTGGGTGGGATGTTTACGTCCCGCTCATCTCTGCCTCTCCACTTCTATTGGTCGCCTGCCGTGTGACGTTGTTGTGACGCCGCACGACCCGCCCCCTTAGGAAGGAGGCGGTTTGCCGGCCAGAGCAACGTCGCAGGGCAGGTGAGTGCGTGTAACGGGGTGCCAGGGGCGCCTCTGGGCTTGTAGTCGTGGCCCCTTCTGTCAGGCTTACCCCTGGCTCCGCCGTCACTATCGGGACGGGAGATGTCTTGGTGGGGCAGAGTGTGGTGGTGCAGATGTCGTCCGACGTATAAACACTCTCCAGGCATGGTTCGATGCAAATAAAAGACATTCTTTATTTCACAACTCTTTCCAAAAACCGGCAGTTACAGATGACTTCACGTTCTTTTCTTAGCTGGGGAAAGCCTGCCCTGACGTCTCCTCCAGTGGGGATGTGCCCGGCTACTCTACTTCACCTGGCTCCCACTTATGGCTACCCACAGCTCGGACCCACACCGGGACTGCTTCGCACTATGAGGTTCCGCCCGCTCCTTTTCTCTCCGGCTTCCCTGTTCTTCCAGCTCCCTTCTTTCTTTCTTTCTTTCTGCCCACTCAGCTCCACACTCTGCCCCTGGCTGTTTCTTCTCTCCCGTCCAGGACACAACTGCCTTCAGCACACACTTCCTTTCCCCCTAAGCTGCCGGCTCCTCCTCCCTCCTGTACAGTTTCTATGGGGACAGCATTAACCACTTCAGAGAAAACCTGTGCTTCCTTGTAAGGGGTCTGCCCACCCCTTACATACCTCCCCTCTTTAAGCCTAAGCCTCCCGGCAAGGCACAAATCTAAAATCACATTTTAAAACTAAACAAAGTCATTTTAATGAAACTGCGAACATGTTCACCTGAGGGCACCCGCAAGGGCACACCAGTCCAGCGCCCGGAGTTCCTCCTGGAAGCTCCCGGTCTTAGTCGTGCCCGGAGGCCGTCGGCAGGCACTCCCGGTCTTAGTGGAGTTTCTGCCCGGAGGCTTTTGCAGCACTCCCGGTCTTAGACATTAGCTGGCAGGAACACAACTCGGCAAAAATCTTCTTAACGACGCGGAGGGAGCCCCTGGCTCAGTCCAGCATCAGGCTCTCTTCCGGGCTCAGCAACTTGAACGGTTACAAACAACACACCTTCTTCCGGCTCAAAACAACGCCGGTGTTGAACAAAAACAGGCCCGCCATCTTCCGGTCTTGAAAAGTCACTCCGGATGATATGCACGTTGCCATTCGGCTCGTTGGGCCTGCACGTACTCCGACAGGGACTGTCCGGGCAACCGGCGCAGCCTCCGGAAGGGCTCGTAGTTGGCGGGTTGCTCCAACGTCTCGGGTGGGAGAGTTCAGCTAGCACCGGTCTTTGCTGCGACCGCCGCCGGTATTGGCATTCCTCCCACTCGATTTCCTGTTGCCACTGTGCGGCCTCTTGTGTAGTGGGCCGCTCCGGTCCTCCTGGCACAGCCGGTAGGTTAAGGGTGGGTCCTTCCGCAGCCGCAGTCTGCTTCGGGCGTCCTCTGCCCAGGCTAGTCGCTACTAGTGCGGCTACCGCAGCTTGCTGTCTTCCTGGAGTCTCCATCTTGCTCGGAGTCAAGTCAGCGTTTCTGGTAATGGCGTCGGGGTCAGTGGAGATGCTGGAGGAAGTGGAGGCGGGCTTACTTTTCCCGCTCTTGGGTATACTCCACCCCCAGTCTCACACATCAGGTCGACCCCTACGCGGCGGTTCTTCTTTTTCTCTGGAACACCGCCCACTTCACATATCTTCCTTCATGCCCTGGGACCGGCACCTTCCCTCTTTGGGCGGAGTACTCCGAACTTCTTTTTCGGCACCGGCCAGCCCCAGGCTCTTCTTTTGGCGCCAATTCTGCGCGCGCTTTCTGTGTCTTCACAGACAACGGCCATCTTGCCGCCATCTTGTGCCCGGTCCAACGCCTTAGGCACTTCTTCCTCTTCCCACCATGGGATCGGGACTCTTTTCCAATAATCTGGATCCAGTGTCCTCGGCATCACTTGATCTCCTTCTTCTTGGAGCGGGACCCCTTGCATATGATCCGGATCCTGCCGACTACGCCACATGTAACGGGGTGCCAGGGGCGCCTCTGGGCTTGTAGTCGTGGCCCCTTCTGTCAGGCTTACCCCTGGCTCCGCCGTCACTATCGGGACGGGAGATGTCTTGGTGGGGCAGAGTGTGGTGGTGCAGATGTCGTCCGACGTATAAACACTCTCCAGGCATGGTTCGATGCAAATAAAAGACATTCTTTATTTCACAACTCTTTCCAAAAACCGGCAGTTACAGATGACTTCACGTTCTTTTCTTAGCTGGGGAAAGCCTGCCCTGACGTCTCCTCCAGTGGGGATGTGCCCGGCTACTCTACTTCACCTGGCTCCCACTTATGGCTACCCACAGCTCGGACCCACACCGGGACTGCTTCGCACTATGAGGTTCCGCCCGCTCCTTTTCTCTCCGGCTTCCCTGTTCTTCCAGCTCCCTTCTTTCTTTCTTTCTTTCTGCCCACTCAGCTCCACACTCTGCCCCTGGCTGTTTCTTCTCTCCCGTCCCGGACACAACTGCCTTCAGCACACACTTCCTTTCCCCCTAAGCTGCCGGCTCCTCCTCCCTCCTGTACAGTTTCTATGGGGACAGCATTAACCACTTCAGAGAAAACCTGTGCTTCCTTGTAAGGGGTCTGCCCACCCCTTACATGTATGTGAAGCTGCTGTAGCGATAATGTTCGCTACGGCAGCAATCACAAGATATCGCTGCTGCGACGGGGGCGGGGACTATCGCACTCGGCATCGCAGCATCGGCTTGCGATGTCGTAGTTTCCAAAGCCCGCCTAACTCTAACCTCCACTGTACATATCCCCACTTATAAAAGGGGCCCAGGGTACGGAACTGGGCAACGGCCACAGAAGTGACATCCCCGACTGAATGCTCTGCCCGGGACCGAGTACCCCCTTCCCTGGGCGACACACAAACGTCGAAATTAAAGTCTATGACAACAAGAAGGGTAGGAAGGGCAGGCAGTAGGCAGCAGACAGGGGTGGGAATAGATAGCAAGACCCGACCCCATATTCTCGCCCCTGTTACACCCATCAATCAAATAGCAGAGTATTTCTGTAACTTTACTTGTAAATATTACTGTAATATAACATCCAATTTCAGAAGTGAAGGTTTGCCTGGATCCAGCATCCTAGCGCCACTGTAGCACTGGCTTTACTTTAGACATGAAAATCCTGCTGGTTGGTTCCCTTTAAGAGGATTGTCTGGTACAAAAAAAAAGCCATTTCTATGCCATCTTTGTTTTAACAACCATTAGTCCTTTAGTCTAGTGTCTAGCATCACATTACGACTGACCCTCCACTCTCCTCCTTGTTCTCTTGAGGACGCCATGACTCAGGCTATCCGGATGGATCGCAGGATACGGGAGAGATGTGTGGCCCGACAAGAGACTCTTTTCAGTCCTCCCAGTATCAGTCTTCCACCTGACACGGAGCCCATGGAAGTCGGTGCTGCCAGCCCTGGAGAAAAGGAGAGGAAACAGCCTTGTGATCTAGGACTCTGCTTTTACTGTGGTCGGGTAGGACATTTACAGATGGATTGAATTGCATGCCCCCCAGCAGACAAGCCGTCAGGAAATGCCTAGGTCGGGATGATTGTCAGGGAGGTCACCCAGACTTTCAGGTACCTCTTAACTTCTCCAGTAAAGTATTGTTGAATGTGATGCTAAACACTACGAGCAGTATGAATAGAAGAGTAATCAGACAAGCCGGGATCATAAGCCAGGAGGTTACGTATAAGATTCAGGGAGCAGACAGAGACATGGTCAGGAAGAGGTCTGAGGTCAATAGCCGGGTGGTAATGTATAAGGTTCAGGGAGCTGACAGATGTGGTCAGGAAGAGGTCCAAGGTCAGAAGCCGGGAAGTAATGTATAAGGTTCAGGGAGACTACACAGACATGGTCAGGAAGAGGTCCAAGGTCAGAAGCCGGGAGGTAACGCATAAGGTTCATGGAGCAGTCAGAGACGTGGTCAGGAAGAAGTCCAAGGTCAGAAGTAGGGAGGGTAACATATAAGGTTCAGGGAGCAGACAGAGACATAGTCAGGAAGAGGTCCAAGGTCAGAAGCCAAGATCAGAACACTTACACCAGGCAAGAGCCAAGAGCACACAGAGCAAACAGGAAGTACAACTGGCAAAGTTCAGACAGAGCAAGCCCAATAAAGAAACAGAGCAATCACCAGGAACGAGGTGCATCTGTGAAGGCACCTCCCAAAACCAGCGTGGACTCTAGTGCTGAAAGACAACCTGTCAGCAAATGCACAAGACACATAGCAGAGCATTTTCGAAATGCTCCACACAGCGGAGCCGTGACAAAAGCATTCCAAATGCAAAATGCTCTGCACATAGGAACTGTGACAGCCATGACTCCTGACGGCGAACGATGAGTGAAATGGCGTCATTTGACCTCAGGAAGTCGAGAAGAGAATGGAGTTGCAGGGTTGCAGAGTTCAAGTTGCCAATAGCCTGAGCAGGCCCAACAAAAGGGCGTGCCAATGTGGTGTCTAGTGGCCCTAATGAAGAATGTTGTGCTCCTTACACCTGTGACCAAAGCAGTTTGATGTTCCTGCAAAACCATGATTCAGAGACCCAAATGTCTGGGACTCCCCCAAGTTGAAGCCACGGTTTTTTAACTTATTTGTTTAACCTCCCTAGTGGATTGAGGGACTTTGAAGCCCCAAGAGGGCTGCACATCTTTTGCTAAGAACTGTGCTCAATCCAGGATGGAAATTGACTTTAAGGACTGTGTACCTGTCTCACGGATAGCATTCTGCTTAAAAGGACTATGCCCTAAAGGGGGCTTTACACGCTATGACATCGCTAATGCGAACTCGTTGGGGTCACGGAATTGGTGACGCACATCCGGCCGCATTAGCGATGTTGCTGCGTGTGACACCTATGAGCGATTTTGCATCATTGCAAAAACGTGCAAAATCGCTCATCGGTGACATGGGGGTTCATTCTCAAAAATCGTTACTGCAGCAGTAACGAGGTTGTTCCTCGTTCCTGCAGCAGCACACAGCGCTCTGTGTGACACCGCAGGAACGAGGAAGCTCTCCTTACCTGCCTCCCGGCTGCTATGCGGAAGGAAGGAGTTGGGCGGGATGTTACGTCCCGCTCATCTCCGCCCCTCCGCTTCTATTGGGCGGCCGCTCAGTGACGTCGCTGTGACGCCGCACGGACTGCCCCCTTAGAAAGGAGGCGGTTCGCCGGTCACAGCGATGTCGGCGGGCAGGTAAGTACGTGTGACGGGTCTGGGCGATGTTGTGCGGCACGGGCAGCGATTTGCCCGTGTCGCACAACAGATGGGGGCGGGTACCCACACTAGCGATATCGGGACCGATATCGCAGTGTGTAAAGCGGCCTTTACATTGTTTATTGATGGTAGAATTAAGGACTGTGTCCTTATCTTAAGAAAGAATGTAGGACTGTGTCCTTGCCATGAAGGGCCACCACTTTGCAGGTATGGACTATGTTATACAAGCCTTTGCTATAATGGACTACCCCAACAAGGAAGGACTATGCCATGCTGTGTTGGCTTGAGGGCTCCTAATGGGACAAACCTATTAGAAAAAGGAGACTCTAAAGAGCCAAAATATCAAGAAGCAGTGAAAGGTGGTGAAAGAAACAGGCTGTTGAAGACAGGAACAAGGGAGATGATAGAAGGAGTAGAGAGACTGTTAATGGAGATACTCTGTGTTGGTAAAGAAACGTACGTTATATGTCCGCTATCTCATGGACATAGTTGCCATAAAATAGTTGTGCAATAAAGAAACATTTTTAAAGAA
Source organism: Anomaloglossus baeobatrachus (assembly GCF_048569485.1). Lineage (NCBI taxonomy): Eukaryota > Metazoa > Chordata > Amphibia > Anura > Aromobatidae > Anomaloglossus > Anomaloglossus baeobatrachus. The sequence continues at coordinate 672,208,174 of NC_134355.1, read as the reverse complement.
TTGGTGGTTTTCTTCAGTGAACTGGTTAATATCTGGTCCTGGCCAGCTAAGGTCAATGGCAGCATGCGGCCTACGAGGGCGTACCACCCCACAACACAAATTCACCCAACCAGCCAACACCGAATCTTCTATCTACCGTTCCGGGGCATACCACTTCACGCAACGGTATGCTTGGCTTAGAGCTTGCCTTGCCACTGAAAGATCTAAATGGCTCAGGCAAAGTGCATGTTATTTTGAAGACCCCTCGCCCAAGACTGCCGGCCCCGCACCATGCTACAAAACAATTTGCTCATCTCTCCTCTTGAGTAAAAGTTCTATTTCAGTGTGCCAGGTGTCTTAACCTTCTACTATAGCTGTAATGTGTAACATAATGGTGGTCACCCCAAAAAATGTAAGGTGTAACTGTTCAATTACCGTACTCATTTTGGTTTTGACCTCCAACTCCAATACTTTAAATTTCTCATGGATGCACAAAGAAATTCAAAAGAAGACCATTGTTCTTTTTTGTTTATAGGGTTTGCCCAAATAGCACTTCCACCAACAATCTCTTATCACCTCTACAGTGGTCGGAGTGACCACTGCCGGGTACTCAAGATCACCTCGTATTCTTTTTTAAATCTATTCACCTCTGGAGGTGTTAACAACTGGTCAATGGGGGTGCCAGATATTGGACCTTCACAAATCTTATTTTGATGATCCCGAGATAGTAGAAGGGAGCAATCCTTTTAAGCTGTACATTGCACACGAGTCTTCTCAATAGAGCTTCCTACTCTGCCAATTTTAAGCCTCAGCAGATACCCCTAAATCTCCATTGTGGACTAGCAATGTGGAAAATATTACCCCTCGTTATGTTAGGTACCAGCCAATATGGCTGCCACAAAAAGCTTCCACCAAGAAATAATTTACGAGTATGTAATTAGTCACTTTCATACATTGCAAGGTTCTAGAACTCAAAGGGTTAGTCGATTGTACAGGCAGAGTGTTTTATTCTCCATAAGGCGCTCATTCTTCTTCCCATTGTATAGAGTCAAGGTCTCTCATCTGGTGCCTTCTGACGCAGGTTGTCTCCCTCCTGGCATTCCTGCGGGTTGGGCACTGCCCGTTCTCTAGGAGGTGGGTCCTGTCACCTTGAGTTCCTCAGTCGTGTTGCTTCCAGTTTTGTTTTTTTTTTGCCAAGGTAACATGGAAGGGATGAGCACAAGGGAGGAGGCCGAGGATGATCCCTCAGAGCCGGTGGTGAGAGCGAGAGGAAGGGCAGAAAGAGCTCATTATAGGAGACTGATGGCTTCTGTCTACGACCTTCACCAACTTCTTCTCGGAAGGAGTAAAAGTACAGAAAATATTTATGAGGCTCTAAAACACACAGATTAGGTTGTGGATCTGCCGGACATAAATTATTTCTGTTTCGTGTCAAATTCACTATTTCGTATAATTGAAGAAAAAACATCACTTTTATTGTTATTTTTTTGGTCACCATTAGAAATTAATGAATCTGTTCAAATTTTCCAGAAATTAAAAGTTTTCAGAATTTATTTTTTTAATTTGTTTTGCGCTAATTCAGAAAAATTGCAGCCAGGAGGTCACTATTTTGGTGAAAAAAAGAAGTAAATACTCACCTTACATGTTCCACCATATGATTCTCAGTGCCTGTTCTTGCTTCTTCTTCTACAATCTTCTGAAGGCTTCAGACATCATGCCGCACATCAGAAGATTGGCACTGAGTGAAAGTTGTGGAAGAAGATGCTGTGACGCCCTGGCGCCGCCAGTTGGTCACACAGAATAGGCCACCGCACAAGACCTTCCCTCACAGGGTTAAACCTTGCCAACCAAATCCTAGTCACACCCCTCCCCAGGATAGGAAAGGCACACTAGTGGGCGGGACCAGGCGGATGGAGAACGCCCACCTAGGGGTCTAGAGAACCCGGGGCGGAAAAAGTGAGAGTTCGGAGAGAGATAGGAGAAGTGAGAGTCTGGAGGAGTTGAGGAGAGGAGCAGGAGGAGAAAGTCTGAAGCTCAAGTTCAGGGAGAAGTTGTGTTGGGGTTGGAGCCCTGGAGTATTGGCTAGGTGGCAGATGGTGGTCCGTGTCTGACAGAAGATGGGACGACGGCAGCCAGAGATCCGAGGTGGACCGGGGCAGGGTTGGAGCCCGCCGGTACCGACACCGGAGACCCGACCCGGAAACCTGGCACAGAGGGGGTACTTGGACCCTGAAGCCAGGACCGGAACCAACGGCCTAGCTAATTAACCAATTGAGGGCAGGATTATAGGTCCTGTCCCAATCAAAGTCCCAAAATCAGACAACCACCCACCGAGAAGGATAGGGCATCCGCCAGGGCTCGGTAGATCAGCGGGCACGGCTCCCAACCAAAGTACCAGGAGCGGACTCCCGTGTTCCACACTGGGAAGTCCACCATACCAAAACACAGTGCACAGGAAAGTGACACAGACCATCACCCCGGGTGAGGGACCAGAATACACCCGGCCGCGGAGGCCGGCCACCAGCACATTGGTTAACCATTGGACTTGTCTGATTCATTTAATCATGAGTAAACTGAGACTTCCTGGTCTGACCAGGCGCGCCGATCCCTGCCATCACCGTCCCCTGCACCAAGACACCGGGCCCTGGGACAACCATCCCTACCCACGGAGGGGTTAACAACCAGCTGCCATCCCATCACCTCCGGGTGCCCCACAGCAGCAGTGGTGGTGCCACGCTTCACCACACACCGTGGGTGGCGTCACAGACTGACTACGGCAAATCCCATACAAATACGTCCCCTTTTCATTTGAAGTGTCCGCGTGACCCCCGGGTCCGGAGAGTCCCTTGAGCCACACTGCAGATCCGGATCTGATCAGCCCGGCTTCTACTGATGTGGGGGCCGCACAATGCAAAAGGAAGCATTAAGCACTGAACAGCAGGACGCCTAAGATGTTTTTTTCACCATTTTGTTCATTAAATGTTAGTAAAACGGCAGCTGCCTGATGTGGCATTTGAGGCCTACTCATCTCAAAAAGGCCTCCTATCTTATCTTCTTCTGCTATCTTCACTCGGCACCAGTAGGCCTCAGATATTACATCACGTATCTTGACATCATGATGGCTATTCAACAAATCCTCCTAAGCTCCTCGGGTGATGTTCATCATAATGACATGCCATCAGGATGTCTGAGTCCAGCTGGGGACTTTCTCGGGGCTTTCTCAGTGTAAAATGTGAGGGGATATGTGGAACACAAAATGGCCGGTTGTAAGAGCGGGACATGTATGAGACAAAGTTTCGAGAGACACGAGAGAAAAAGAATGAACATTCTGTTTGCATGGAACAACTTTGATGCAAATCAAACATTATTGCCAAATTTAATCGATCTGCTGATTTTGAAATCTTTGGAGATTCGCTCATCTCTAGTCACCATTTATTGTCAAGTCTATACTTTATTGATATTACATGGAGGCAGTTTAGACAAGGGCATTAGAAGATGTATATTCAGTTACTCATCGATAGTTACAGATATGGGCAATATGAAAATCACAGCTGAAATCATATAAAAAGGGAGACGTTGACTCAATCTTTGCATTGCGTGTCTGTATGGACCACAATATGCATGGAGAACAGAAAGAGGAGGGAGAGAACTGAGGAATTGAGAACCAAATTTGTTGAAAAATATCAACACTCTCAAGGTCACAAGTCCATCTCCAAAGATCTTGATGTTCCTTTGTCCACGGTGCGCAGCATAATATTCAGTTTTGCTCAGCGTTAACAGACACAGTTCAACATCCATCTAACTGGGCCAGTGAGTTCTAGTGCAACCGTATCCAGCGTTACAACACACCTCGTGATAGTCACCTTCCTTGCCTGCAGTCCCAAGTCCAGTCTCCTTAGGGGTCCCATCTTGACCAGAGTAAAGTATTCTTGGACATCAAGTGGAAAACCGCTTGGTACTTTGTTCACACGCCAGGAAAGGTTAATCTGGTACCTTGATGGCTAAGGGGCCTGGTCACTAGAGTCCTGCACAAATAGAAGTCACCAGATACATTTATGGTTTAAGGGGCTTGTTTGCTAGGGTTCTGTCCAATTTGTGTCTTCAGGGGAAGGAACACAACAACCAAAGTCCAGCACTCTTACACCAATATTACACCAACATTTTCAGCTACCTATATATATAAGCTCAATTTGCCGAAATCGTATGAAAAAAATCAATCATTAATGGAAAGAAGACTAAAAATATCTTTATTATGCTCTGCATTTCTCCAGGCCTCAAAACATAACAAAATAAGGGAAGAGAATGGATTAAAACATACTAAAAGATTACACTTGACACCTTCTACTCTAGACATCTGGTCTTCATTTCGGATGTTCTGGCCTAGAGGTGTCACATCTTCCAGCCTCTGGTGTCTTTGTCTCCTGGTGCTGAATAAGCCCCATCACGGGCATGTGGTGCAGGGTGTGATGCATATCAATGCTGAGCATCACGCCACAAGGTACCCTGTAAAACATAGTTACTAGGCCCTTGCGGTTGTGCCTCTTGTGACCATATAAGCCCTAGACAATGCCAGAGGACCAGAAGACCTGGTTGGTAGAAGGTTCTAAGCAATAATGGAGGACCAGAGCTTCCTAACAAATTTGCTTAGTTGATAATTGTTTCACTCATTTTTAAGGGTCGCTCACATTTATATATAAACAAAATCAGTCCTATTTTCATCCAGAAAAGTTAGACTAGTGTCAGGCATATGTCGTTCTGTATGTCATACGTGTGGCGCCCTGGAGTAGCCAGGTCGTCACAAGTACTGCAACAACACACCCTACACCCCGAGATAGGCACACCAGTCACACACAAATCCTTGTTGCCTCCCTCCAGGGGCTGATGTCCACACCAAGTGGGGTGGAGCCAGGCGGTTGGCCCCACCCACTGAGGAGTTCACAGTCCTGGAGGCGGGAAAGGAAGTCAGAACAGTGAGAGAGAGTGAAGGAGAGAGAGTGAAGTAGAAGAGGAGCAGACTGACCGTGTCCGGGTACGTGGCCCGGGCACCGAGAGCAAGGTTGGCAGACGGTGGTGGCCATTTGCAGTAGAGGCCGATCGACGCAGAACCGTAGTACCGGGAACGGGCGGTGGCCCACCGGTACCGAACCGGGGAGCAAAGAGAAGCCAGCACAAACCAGCAGGGCCTACGGACCCCGACCAGGCTTGGAGTCGCCGTTAAACCGGTCAAATCTGTTAGCAACTGGAACCTCCGGGGTTTCCTAGCAACAAAGACCCGAGTGAAGGCAACCGTCCAAACCGAGAAAGGGAAATACAACTACTGCCACAGTTAGAATTCCCAGGGCCAGAGCCTGCGGGCAAAAGGGCTCCTCCAGCCCATATCCAAGCTGGGGAGTGGGTTACCGGTGGGAAGCCATCGGGACCAAAGATACACAACAGGTGAAGGGAAAGGCAGCCACCACCAACCTACCGGGAGTAACCACAGCAGCCAGCTGCGGGACCCGTCCATCCAGCCGTTTGTTTTACCGGAGACTCTGTATCCATTCTTGGCTGAGTGAGTACCACTGTGCCATCTGGCACAGCGCTGGCCCCCGCGACCCTGCACCTCGCCAACCCTGCCTCCCCGTCCCACCTCACCGGGCCCCGTGACGACCAACCCCTACCCACGGAGGGGAGAGAAACATCTCGGCTGCTCCCTGTCATCGCTCCCGGGATCCCCGTCCAGAGCAGCAACCTCACCACAAACTGTGGGTGGCGTCACGGACCAACTCCCCAAACCCAAACCACCCCTTTTCACTTACGGACGAGGAGCGCCGCTCGAGTCCCCGGATCCGGCCCACCGCTCTAGCCACCGAGCAGCAGCAGCAGCGCCGGACCTGAGCGCCAGCGAGAGCGCAGCAGCGACGGCTCCCTCCCCGCCCGCGACATATGCATGCTATGTGAGTGTGTGATTATTTTCTCACCTAGCATCTGTAAGCCATCCATATGACATGTGTATGACATCCGCCATCCATTTTTAAACCATTTTTTCCAAAGTGAAGAGCCTATAATTGAGGGTCCTGTTTGATTGGGAACCCTGTAAAATAAAAAAAAAAAAGTCTTGTCCCCCACCCGGGTTGGTGACCCTGGTCTTCTTCCTGCACCTTGTATGTTTGTATATTCAAGAATAGAGGAGTCTTTATATTTACCAAAATATGAAAATACCCAAAACACACCATAGTTCAAATGTATAAACATTTTTATTTTTATAAATGCATAGGGTATACATAACAATAATTTAAGAGGAGAAACCGGAGTGAGTAAGTGAATGATAGAGGGGAAGAAACCCCACGTGACCCAGGGAGGGATATCAAATCTCATATAGGATCTGCAACACGTCCCCCGACGAAGCACTAGACGAAACACGTGTTGGGACGCCGGTCCCCATGTGTACACCAGGGCAATTTGGTGATCTGCTTGCTAGGTAAGCTCCTTTATTGTTTGGCTATACATGAGACATTGGGTCTGTTTATGTTAGCATTCCTTTTTGCACTTGCATGAGGCTACCTATTATCATATATAAAACACATTTGCAGATCCTATATGAGATTTGATATCCCTCCCTGGGTCACGTGGGGTTTCTTCCCCTCTATCATTCACTTACTCACTCCGGTTTCTCCTCTTAAATTATTGTTATGTATACCCTATGCATTTATAAAAATAAAAATGTTTATACATTTGAACTATGGTGTGTTTTGGGTATTTTCATATTTTGGTAAATATAAAGACTCCTCTATTCTTGAATATAGTAATTTATTGAGTTGTTGCCTATAACTGTTATCTACGGTTCCTTATGTTATATATTACCTTGTATGTTTGTGTAGACTCCCTGTGCCTTAGCAGCGGGAGTCCGCTCCCCGGCTGTGTATGTACCGTTGGAGTCCGTTTGCCCGCAGACACTGGCCCGTGGGATCTCTCTGTCTGTGCGGTGGCTTTCTATCCCCCTCGGTGGGCTGTTGCCTTCTTTCAGGTCTTGGGATGGGAAAGGACCTAAGGTCCAGACCTCAATCAGTGAATTCGACGTGGTCCAGTGGCTTCTGGGCCTCGTTCTGGGTCTGAGTACCCCCCTTGTGCTCCGGTTTCCAGTCAGTTCCCTGGTTCGGTACCGGCGGGCCACTATCCTGTCCCGGTGCCTTACGGTTCCACCGAGCCGTCTTCCCGGCTCCTGCGGGCCAGGCCACCGCCTGCCTCCTAGCCTAGGTACCAGGGCTACGACCCTGGCACCTGTCAGTTTCCGCTGCAAACCTGGGCACAGGTCTGCTACGCTCTAATCTAGTCCACTGACTACTCACTGACTGCACTTGACTAACTGAACTTGACTGACTGAACAGCAGTATCCTGCCTCAGGCCCTCTGGACTCCTCAGTGGGCGTGGCCAACCACTGGGCTCCGCCCCCTGGTGTGACCATCAAGCTCTGACGGAGGTGACTAGGTTTTTGTGTGGTTGGCTGCTGTTACCTTTTTAGGGGGACGGGTGTTATGCAAAGGTCTACCTGTGACTACCTGGCTAGTCCAGGGCGTCACACATGTTGTGGACTGTGTAATATGTGCTCGCTATTATCAGCTCAGATCAGCAGTAACGAGAAAGTCACAGAGCAGTATCAGAATACCCAGTGTGCAGAGACCACCACCACCCCCAAAAGTGATGTCCCTGGTCTCTGCATACTGGGTTTTCTGACACTACTCTGTGGCTGGCTCGTTACTGCTGATCTGAACCAACAACAGAGAGCATGCTGTCATTGGGCTCATTTCACAGTGTATATCACTTTAAACTAGCCCAGCCCCTGAAATGAACAACAGAGATCCTACTTTGTTTCAAGGAGGGGGCAGAGGCTGTAGTCACTGATGATGCATGATTTGAGGGAGAGGCAGAGGTTATGATCACTGATGATGCGTCGATTCAGGGAGGGTGCAGTGGCTTTGGTCACTGATGATGCTTCATTTAAGGGATTGGGAAGAGGTTGTGGTCACTGATGATGCTTCGATTCACGGAGGGTGCAGTGGCTGTGGTCACTGATGATGCTTCATTTAAGGGATTGGGCAGAGGCTGTGGTCACTGATGGCGCTTCGTTTCAAGGATTGGGCAGAGGTTGTGGTCACTGATGATGCTTTGTTTAAAGGATTGAGCAGAGGCTGCGGTCACTGATGGTGCTTCAATTCATGGAGGGGGCAGTGGCTGTGGTCACTGACGATGCTTTGTTTCTGGGTGGAGGCAGTGGCTGTGGTCACTGATGATGCTTTGTTTCCGGGAGGGGGCAGAGGCTGTGGTCACTAATGATGCTTTTTTCAGGGAGGGGCCAGATGTTGAGGCCTTTTCTCCTCTGATGACGCTTTCTTTGAGTATCCCAGCATGTACTGACAGTTCTCAAATGAAACGTCTTCAAATAGGAAGTAGGGAAAAAATAGAATAGTAGTTAAATAGAGCAGTGAGGGAACAATAGGTTTATTCTTAATGCAAGTATATTAGAAAATAGTTTAGATTATGATACTAAATAGATAGGAATGTAAAATGGAAATGGCTTCGCCTTTGGACCATCCCTTTAACTATTCTCTCGGTTATGCTCAGTACTGTATGCTAGCCTGGATTGCCTGACTACTCATTTACATTTTTGAGATAACCAACTCACTCAAAAAACAACTCACAAAGTATTAATAAGAATTTTTTTTATTTAATAATAAGAAAATTTAAAAAAGATAATGTGTAATGACATTGATAGCACACAAAATGGCACACATCCACAGGAGAAAGGTAAATAAATTTTAACCAGGCAAAAACAAAAGCAAGTTTATAAAGTGTCCAAAAAGTGATCACAAAGCCTTCGAAAAACCTGTATAAGTAAGGAGTCCACTAAAAAGTTCAGACAGAGAGTAAATGAAGTGTATCAAAATAAATAGAACTAAAACATGGACTGACCTGTAGATATTTCTACCTACTAGGATGCCGTCAGCTCCCGACGCGCGTTTCAGCAAAAGGCTTTCGTCATCGTTATCATTTACATTTTTGTCAAACATTTCTTGTAGAGATGAGTTATTCAATTTAATACAAATTAAATTCACACCAATATATTTTGGAATTTGATGAACCAGGACAATTCAAACAACAAAGTAATAATTAGTAAGAATGTTTTTTATTTAATAATATGAAAATTTAAAAAAGATAATGTGTAATGACATTGATAGCACACAAGATGGCCCACATCCACAGGAGAAAGGTAAATAAATATTAACCAGGCAAAAACAAAAGCAAGTTTATAAAGTGGCCAAAAAGTGATCACAAAGCCTTAGAAAAACCTGTATAAGTAAGGAGTCCACTAAAAAGTTCAGACAGAGAGTAAATGAAGTGTATCAAAATAAATAGAACAAAAACGTGGACTGACCTGTAGACATTTCTCCCTACTAGGATGGCGTCAGCTCCCGACACGCGTTTCAGCACAGGGCCTTCGTCGTAGTTATCATTTACATTTTTGTCAAACATTTCTTGTAGAGATGAGTTAGTCAATTTAATACAAATTAAATTCACACCAACATATTTTGGAATTTGAGGAACCAGGACAATTCAAACATTTTTTTATTTGCTCCATGCAAATGGCTTGAAATACCTGCCCTCTTTTTACACATTGCAGAAAATTGCATCAGTCTGAGAAGGTTCCTATGACCTCAGGTGCAGTCAGGTGGGCTTACTCATAATTCATTACAATTATTACATGACATGGTATAGCACAGACAATCAGGACGGACTATCTTAGTCTGTATAAAAGCAAAGATAGGGAATGCAGCAGCTATTTTTAGGGTAAACCTGGAGAGAACTTAACAGTTCACAGCTCAGCTATAGAGGTAGAGATAGAAGAGAAAGCCATAAAGCACTTAGTATATTGCATAGTTATGTCACGCTAGGTAATGGGAAGTACTAAGCGGACAGCAGAAGGGAAGGGAAACCCTGTGTCTAGGTAAGAGGAAGATGGTGACCCCTGACCAAACCTACCGCTGGTCCCTGGGGTATCTCACCTACCTAGATAGGTTTCACACCTATGCGCCAAGCCAGATACCTGACCCTAGGTATCCCTAGTGCTGGACCCTAAATAGAGAACGGATGGGATGAGCTCTTCATCATCACTACTAAACACTAGAGAAAACACAAGAAGGACACATGGGGGAAAAAGCATGAACTACTTATCCACAGATGACTCAAGCAGGAGTTCAGCAAAGCTTCAGCAAAGATACCACAAATGAGTCCAAGCCACCTGCTTGCAACCAGAGCTTGAATGAACTGAATAATATCACCAGCACATGTCCAGGCATATGTGTTGAGGTCACTTTTACAATTCTAAGTCTGTGTTTGTATTAAAGAGATTACGTAAGAGGTTGAATGCAGTCCTAACTCTTTTCAGGGCAATTTGAATATTTGCGAATTGATTTGCTTCTAATCTAATTTTTGGGAAAAATTCAACAAAGCTGGAAAATTTGAATTTCCAAGGATTCTCTCATCTTTATTCTGTGGCATTGTATCACATTATATGTAGGTAATAATTCTATTTAACAAGTTTCATTAAAGACAACAAGGATCTAAGAAATCTCAGCTCCAGCCCAAGATCTCCTTAAGAGAGTTTCACTGCACTTGTCAAGATGGTGATTTATTGTTTGCCGAGGAGGTTCTGGTTTTCATGACCAACTAATGCACAGTAATCACCGGGGATCCTTTCCTGGAATTACATTATCACATGTTTTAAAAGGCTTTTCCAGTGTCTATCTTATCATATCTGAGGGTCTGGACTGTCAGGGAGAAGGTGGATGGTGGAGCTGGGTTTGTAGACACCAAAAGGGTAACGAGAGTTAGCACTGCATAAATAAACAGTGGATTCACCTTAACCTTTTCTCTGGAGACACGGAGACATCGGGATCAAGAAGAGAATTAAAGTGTACCTGTTATTGCCAAAAACTTTTGATATTTCATGGAGACTTTGTAGAAACTTTTATTGTTGGGAAGCCATAAAGATCGCGCTCTCAAGACTTTCTATGGAGCAGTCTTCACTTAGAAGAAGAGCAGCGTTCCGCTTAGTCCTTATTCTTCTTGATTTTACAAACTGGTGGGAGTCTAAAGGCCCCGTTACACGCAACGATAAATCGCTGGGGTCACGGATTCCGTGACGCACATCCGGCATCGTTAGCGACGTCGTTGCGTGTGACACCAACGAGCGGCTGTTAACGATGGAAAATACTCACCAAATCGCCCATCGTTAACACGTCGTTCATTTTCAAAGAATCCGTTGATTGTTGAGGACGTAGGTTGTTCGTCGTTCCCGAGGCAGCACACATCGCTCCGTGTGACACCCCGGGAACGACGAACACAGCTTACCTGCGTCCCGCCGGCAATGCGGAAGGAAGGTGGTGGACGGGATGTTACGGCCTCTCATCTCCGTCCCTCCGCTTCTATTGGGCGGCCGCTGTGTGACGTCGCTGTGACGCCGAACGTCCCTCCCCCTTCAGGAAGTGGATGTTTGCCGCCCACAGCGAGGTCGTTAGGGAGGTAAGTACGTGTGACGGGAGTTAACGACATTGTGCGCCACGGGCAATGAATTGCCCATGATGCACAAACGACAGGGGCGGGTGCGATCGCACGATATATCGTGGCGTGTAACGCCGCCTTTAGAAGTAGAGCAGCGTTCAGCTTAGTTCTTATTCTTCTTGATTTTAGAAACTGGTGGGAGTCTAAGCACACAGACCCCCATACTGAAAGCTTCTGACATGTCCCTATGACATGTTCAATGTCAGGGTATATACAGTAGATGAACCTTGGAAAAACCCAGTGACTTCAGCAGGATCGGCCGACCATCTCTTGTGCTTGATTGTCTTTCAACGCTCCCAAATGACAAGTTTTGAATAAAAGACAATTCGTAATGCTTCATTTAAATATGACCATTCCTTTACTCTCTAAGTTGTATGACATTTAGAGGAAAAGTCGCCCAAAACTCTATAAAATACCTAAATACCAAACTCAGCAGGTACTCCCCCCATCCTGGGTTTAGCTACTGTTCTGGCCTTGGTGTTTATGGCTGTGAAGCGATGACCAAGGGACCATAGCGGTGCAGAGCGAATTACGGTATCAGACAAGTTGGTAGATAACATCAGGGTAGATAGTTATTACAGGGAGGTTACAAGCACAAGCTGCCGAGCAGCCAGGAAAGAAGGGTAGTGCAAAGGTGGGAACAACACTCAATATACAAAGTGTCACAGCCTCACGGCCCCGACGTGTGGCTCTGGACCTTCTGTTAGTGTCGCGGGCGGAGGAGGGGACGCTGCGCTCTCCCACTGCTCGGGTCCGGCCGCTGCTGCTGCGGCTGCCGCTGCTCGGTGGTGGCTCGAGCGGTGGGCCGGATCCCGGGGACTCGAGCGGCATTCCTCGCCCGTGAGTGAAAAGGGGATTGATTGTGGGGATTTATTGTCCGTGACGCCACCCACGGTTGTGGTGATAATGGTGACACCACCGCTGCTCTGGACGGGGATCCCGGGAGCGGTGACAGGGAGCAGCTTTGTTGTTAGTTCTCCCCTCCGTGGGTAGGGGGTTAGTTGTCCCGGGGCCCGGTGATGGGGTAGGGATGGATGGCAGGCGAGTTACAGGGCCTGATGAGGTGCAGGGTCGCAGGGGCAGCGCTGTGCCGCACGGCACGGTGGTACTCACTCAGCCCAATGATGAAGACACAGTTCTCAGTAAAACACTCGGCTGGTCCCACAGACGGCTGCGGTGTTGTTTCGCCAGGCAGGTTGATGGTGACTGTCTTTCCCTGCACCTATGTACGGTTGATGGTTCCGATGGGTTCCCACCGGTAACCCGCTCCCCAGCTTGGATGTGGGCTGGAGGAGCCCCTTTTTGCCCGTAGGCTCTGGCCCTGAGAAACGGTTGCCTTGGCGGTGGCGGTGTCTCCCTCTTCTGGTTGGACTGTTGCCTTCTGTCGGGACTTGGCTGTTTGGAAACCCAGGAGGTCCCCTTTCCTAACGGATTTGGCAAATTCACGGCGACTCCTAGCCTTGCCGGGGTCCGCAAGCCCCTGCCAGATGGTGCTGACTTCTCTTTTTATACCGGTCCAGTACCGCCGAGCCACCGCCCGTCCACGGTCCTTACGGTAACTCCGATAGGCCACTCCTGCAGACGGTCATCACCGTCTGCCGACCTTGCTGTACCGCCCGGGCCACACACCCGGACGCTGTCAGTTAGTTGCTCCACTACCACTTCTCCTTCCTCTCACTTTCACCTCCAAAACTAATCTGTCTGCTTTTCCCGCCTCCAGGACTGTGAACTCCTTGGTGGGCGGGACCAACCGCCTGGCCCACCCCCTGGTGTGATCATCAGCCCCTGGAGGAAGGCAACAAGGGTTTTGTGTCTGACTTCGGTGTGCCTGACCGGGAGTGTGGGGTGTGATGGTGTTGTGCTCTGTGGCCCCTGGCTTGTCCAGGGCGCCACATTAGGTTCTCCTGAGTGCAATAACATGTTATTCTCTGCCCTGAGATGAGCCATTCCCTGCACCGGGTTGTTTGCCGGCTGTGGGAGGGATTTACTCATACGCGTCACTTCCGAGTGCTTGCTCTCCTTTATCTGGGGGAGTTCATGCGCCAGTCATATTCTCTGGCTAAGTTGCGGTAAGTAAATGTCTCCTGATTATAGTGACCAATCTTGGTGCTCGATCCCGGACTGACCCCTTACTTACCACTGAATACTCTACTCTGGCTTCTCTGTTCCTGTCTGGCTCCTGACCCCAGCCTTCTACCCTGACTACTCTACTGCCTGCCCCTTGTGTTTATACTTACCTGCACGTAACCTTCAATCCTCACAAGATCTTCTTCTCTATTCCCCTCTCATCTCCTCTTCCCACCATCGCATCCAAAATTTCTTCCGTACCTCCCCTATACTCTGGAATGCTCTGCCACAACATATCAGACTCTCACCTACCTTGACAAGCTTCAAAAGGAACCTGAAGACCCACCTCTTCCTTGTCGGAAGAGGTGACCCACCTCTTCCGACAAGGAAGAGGTGGGTCTTCAGGTTCCTTTTGAAGCTCATCAAGGTAGGCGAGAGTCTGGCGAGAGTAGGCAAGAGGCCTACAACCTGCCGTAACCCTCAATCTGATATAGCGCCGCACGACCAGCTCTACCCTCACCTACCGTATCCTCACCTATGCCTTGTAGACTGTGAGCCCTCACGAGCAGGGTCTTCTCTCCTCCTGTACCAGTCTGTGCCTTGTATTGTTTATGATTATTGTACTTGTCCCTATTATGTACACCCCTTTCACATGTAAAGAACCATGGAATAAATGGCGCTATAATAATAAATAATAATAATTCTTATTCTTCTGGAACCCGACCTCTAGCTTGTCTGACGACGTCTCTCCTGTCTGCTTCCTGTGTGTCTTCTTGCCATCTCAGTTCTGACCCAGGCCTTCCTGGGGGGTGATTTGTACTTTTAAGTTGTTTTTGTTCCTTTTTAATTTTTTAAAACTTTTTTTTTACTTTTTTTTATTTATTTTACTAGTCCCTCTAAGGAACTATAAGGATCAGTAGTCTGATTGCTTGTTCATTTTTCCTGATCAGAGCAGCACAGCTCTGATTAGCAGAAGTGCAGCGTTACTGTGAAAGCCGGCGTTCTGCTGGCTGTAACAGGAACCACATCATGATAGCAACAGGAGTCATCACATCCACATGACCCTGTGCTACCATGGCAGCCATCAGCTCCCCGTGATCGCGTCACGGGGCCTCCGATGGTGGTGGGTAAGGTTGCATTCCCAGCTGCGGCCATTTACATCGTGCTGTCACTAATTGACAGCATGATCTAAGGGATTAACAGGTGTGGATGGATCGCGGATCCACCTGCGCCTGTTAGCCGCACATGTCTGCTGTACAAATTAGTAGACATGTGCAGAACTCACTGCCGGCTCACCGCAGCAGCCGGCAGTGATTATACCGATATGAGCCATGATGTACGCAGTACTTCCAATATTGGTAAGAGGTTAAAGGCACAGTGAATCAAAGTTCTTCATACGGTTTGCACCCTCCACACGTGCAGCGGTTACATCATCTTAACACGTGACTAATTTGTGGTTGACAATTGATTAATCGTCATAACGGTTCTTGTTTCTCCTCCCTGTCCCGAGGCTTGCACCCTTGTGTCATGACCCCAGAGACCCGGCCAAGTCTCCGCTCTACCTCATGTCTATGTCCATATTTCCATTCCTTTATTTCTTCCCTATCCTTCACCTTCACTACCTCCAAAAATGATAATCTTACATCCTCTTGGCTTTTGTCCCCTTTCACTCCCCTTAGGTTTCATCTCTCTTATCTCTTTCCATAAACTGACCAAAGAGCAATAGAATTATTCATCCTTCTTCATAGATAAAAATAGTAAGGAAGACTCGAGACTAAAAATACAAGCTTTTGTCATTGTGACAGAAAATATTTAAAACTCCATGAATCTTTCAAAAACTTAAAGCAGCAAAAGTGGAAAAAAAAGACAAGAAAAAAATGTTATAGGAGCTCAGGTCCAATAAGTAAAATCACATATTACAAGCTTCAAGATAATATCTGGTACAATATCATGTCAGCTCCACATATAGTAGTTATATTCTTGTACATAGGGGGCAGTATTATAGTAGTTATATTCTTGTATATAGGGGCAGTATTATAGTAGTTATATTCTTGTATATAGGGGGCAGTATTATAGTAGTTATATTCTTGTACATAGGGGGCAGTATTATAGCAGTTATATTCTTGTACATAGGAGGAGTATTATAGTAGTTATATTCTTGTACATAGGGGCAGTATTATAGTAGTTATATTCTTGTATATAGGGGGCAGTATTATAGTAGTTATATTCTTGTACATAGGGGTCAGTATTATAGTAGTTATATTCTTGTACATAGGAGGAGTATTATAGTAGTTATATTCTTGTACATAGGGGCAGTATTATAGTAGTTATATTCTTGTACATAGGGGGCAGTATTATAGTAGTTATATTCTTGTATATAGGGGGCAGTATTATAGTAGTTATATTCTTGTACATAGGGGTCAGTATTATAGTAGTTATATTCTTGTACATAGGAGGAGTATTATAGTAGTTATATTCTTGTACATAGGGGCAGTATTATAGTAGTTATATTCTTGTACATAGGGGGCAGTATTATAGTAGTTATATTCTTGTACATAGGGGGCAGTATTATAGTAGTTAAATTCTTATACATAGAGGCAGTATTATAGTAGTTTTATTCTTGTACATAGGGGCAGTATCATAGTAGTTATATTCTTGTACATAGGGGCAGTATTATAGTAGTTATATTCTTGTACATAGGGGCAGTATTATAGTAGTTATATTCTTGTACATAGGGGCAGTATTATAGTAGTTATATTCTTGTACATAGGGGGCAGTATTATAGTAGTTATATTCTTGTACATAGGGGCAGTATTATAGTAGTTAAATTCTTATACATAGAGGCAGTATTATAGTAGTTTTATTTTTGTACATAGGGGCAGTATTATAGTAGTTATATTCTTGTAAATAGGGGCAGTATTATAGTAGTTATATTCTTGTACATAGGGGGCAGTATTATAGTAGTTATATTCTTGTACATAGGGGCAGTATTATAGTAGTTATATTCTTGTACATAGGGGGCAGTATTATAGTAGCTATATTCTTGTACATAGGAGCAGTATTATAGTAGTTATATTCTTGTACATAGGGGCAGTATTATAGTAGTTATATTCGTGTACATAGGGGCAGTATTATAGTAGTTATATTCTTGTACATAGGGGCAGTATTATAGTAGTTATATTCTTGTACATAGAAGCAGTATTATAGTAGTTATATTCTTGTACATAGGGGCAGTATTATAGTAGTTATATTCTTGTACATAGGGGCAGTATTATAGTAGTTATAGTCTTGTACATAGGGGGCAGTATTATAGTAGTTATATTCTTGTACATAGGGGCAGTATTATAGTAGTTATATTCTTGTACATAGGTGGCAGTATTATAGTAGTTATATTCTTGTACATAGGGGGCAGTATTATAGTAGTTATATTCCTGTACATAGGGGCAGTATTATAGTAGTTATATTCTTGTACATAGGGGGCAGTATTATAGTAGTTATATTCCTATACATAGGGGCAGTATTATAGTAGTTATATTCTTGTACATAGGGGGCAGTATTATAGTAGATATATTCTTGTACATAGGGGGCAGTATTATAGTAGTTAAATTCTTGTACATAGGGGCAGTATTATAGTAGTTATATTCTTGTACATAGGTGGCAGTATTATAGTAGTTATATTCTTGTACATAGGGGGCAGTATTATAGTAGTTATATTCCTATACATAGGGGCAGTATTATAGTAGTTATATTCTTGTACATAGGGGGCAGTATTATAGTAGATATATTCTTGTACATAGGGGGCAGTATTATAGTAGTTATATTCTTGTACATAGGGGGCAGTATTATAGTAGTTATATTCTTGTACATAGGGGGCAGTATTATAGTAGTTATATTCTTGTACATAGGGGCAGTATTATAGTAGTTATATTCTTGTACATAGGGGCAGTATTATAGTAGTTATATTCTTGTACATAGGGGGCAGTATTATAGTAGTTATATTCTTGTACATAGGGGGCAGTATTATAGTAGATATATTCTTGTACATAGGGGGCAGTATTATAGTAGTTATATTCTTGTACATAGGGGGCAGTATTATAGTAGTTATATTCTTGTACATAGGGGGCAGTATTATAGTTGTTAAATTCTTGTACATAGGGGCAGTATTATAGTAGTTATATTCTTGTACATAGGTGGCAGTATTATAGTAGTTATATTCTTGTACATAGGGGGCAGTATTATAGTAGTTATATTCCTATACATAGGGGCAGTATTATAGTAGTTATATTCTTGTACATAGGGGGCAGTATTATAGTAGATATATTCTTGTACATAGGGGGCAGTATTATAGTAGTTATATTCTTGTACATAGGGGGCAGTATTATAGTAGTTATATTCTTGTACATAGGGGGCAGTATTATAGTAGTTATATTCTTGTACATAGGGGCAGTATTATAGTAGTTATATTCTTGTACATAGGGGCAGTATTATTGTAGTTATATTCTTGTATTTTATCAACCCAATGAGTAGGTTATCCATAATAAATATATAATAAATACCGTTCTGTCACTCTCTATTGTACCTTGTATGTGAAATGTTAAATTACTACGATAGTTATTATCTCTGTTAGTGCAGGTTATATTTATATCAGACTTACTGTGTCTCTCGGTTTAAGCTGCCAAATATAATTTTGTCATTTTTTTGGCTTTTCATTCTGGAGATTGATACAGAGAGAAGATGAAATAATCAGCCCAGTGACAGCGTCAGATATGGAGCGGATCACCAATATATGAAGCAGATCCCTCTCGTATGACAGAAAATCGGAGTTATGCAAATATTCCGTCAATCTGCAGCAATCGCCTCCAGAAAGGAACCTGCACTCTGCACTATCTGGATCATTTCTGAGCTTACATGACGCGTCGCGGCTCAGACAATCCCAGACGGGAGGTATTTTATGATTTATTCTTCATATATAACAGATCATCCCAGACGCTGTATCTTTAACTATTCAGTATAGAAAAAATAACGAACCTCTAAAACATTACAAGGGCTTTAAAGGGGTTTTTAGTAAAAACAATACCCCCAATGAATCCCCTTCTTTGTATTTTTGATGTAAAGTGATGAAATGTTGAATGACGACATCATGTGCAGCATCTTACATAGTTATACCGTAATTATTCTTTTATATTAATTGTATCACTTAATATTGAGAATTATGAATGCTGACACCCCCTATATAACATTTGAGCCCCCAAATAGCCCCTTTATTCTGTATTTGCCCTCACATGTTCCACTATAAACAGGATGAGCGTTCACATCGCCTCCTAATGTCCTGTCGAAAGGGTTGGCTCCCTGAAATTGTTCTCGAAAATGACGTATTTATCACACATTTTGTTATACTCATGTTTATTTCCTTTGTGTGTATTGGAACAATGCAAAAAAACTGAGGAAAAAAGGCAAATTGGACAAAATCCACACAAAACTCCAAAATGGGATGGACAAAATAGTTGTCCCCCTCAGCTTAATATTTCGTTGCCTCCTTTAAGTAATCATCAGATATCATGATATCTTGCACAGTCAAGGCCCGCAGTGCCAGAGGCAGCAAAACAACTCCAAAACATCTCTGACTTCCACCATGTGTGACTGTAGGTATTGTGTTCTTTTCTTTGTAGCCTCATTCCATTTTCAGTAAACAGTAGAATGATGTGCTTTACCAAAAAGCTCTATCTTGACCTCATCTGTCCACAAGACGCTTTCCCAGAAGGATTTTGGTTACTCACGTACAAAATGGCAAATTGCTGCCTAGCTTTTTATGTCTCTGTGTCAGCAGTGGGGTCCTTCTGGGTCTCCTCCATAGCATTTTATTTCATTGAGATTTGGATGGATAGTTCACTATGCTTCTGCGAATGCAGGATAGCTTGAATTTCTTTGGAACTTGATTGGGGCGGCTTATCCACCATCCGGACTATCCTGCGTTGCAACCTTTCATCAATTTATCTCCGCCGTCCATGTCCAGGGAGATTAACTACAGGGCCATGGCTTGTAAATGCTATGATTATGCTGCACATCATGCACAAAGTAACATCCAGATCTCTGGAGACGGACCTGTAACCCTGAGTTTGTTTATATCTTTCAACAATTTTGGCTCTCAAGTCCTCAGACAGTTCTCTTCTCCTCTTTTTGTTCAACATGCTTATTGTGGCACACACACACACACACACACACACACACACACACACACAATGCAAAGATTGAGTCAACTTCTCCCCTTTTTAACTGGTTTCAGGTGTGATTTTGATATTGCCCACATATGTTACTTGACACAAGTGAGTTTGAACGAGCATTACATGTTTGAAACAAAATTGTTTACCCACAATTTTGGAAAGGTGCCAATTTTTTTCTGGCCAATTTCTGGGTTATTGTATAAAACAATGTACAATTTACCTTTTTTATACGCTTTTTCTTCCAATAAACACAAAGGAAATAAACATGTGTATAAGAAAATGTGTAATTGCAAAAAATTTCTGGGAGAAATAATTCATTTTCTGGAATTTCAAAAGTGTGCCAACACTTTTGGCCATGACTGTATATAGAGGATGAGCCCCCACAAAGCTCCATAGTTAAAGTATGACCCACGCACAACTCTCACTGTATACAATAGGAACCCTCACATAGCCCTTATATACAGGATGAGACGTCATATAGCTCCTATATATGGTTTGAGCCCTCAAACAGCACCATATACACAGTATGAGCTCTCACATAGCCCTCTATACACAGGATCAGCCCTCAAGTAATCCCTATATACAGAATAAACCCTTTCATAGCTCCTATGTACAGGATGAGCCCCCATATAGCCCCTATATACAGGATGAGACCTCACATAGTCACTATGTACAATATGAGCCCTCAGATATCTCTTATATACAAGCTGAGCCCCCATGAAGCCCGTATATACAGTATGAACCATCAGTCTCATATATACAGTTTGAGCCCTCAAATAGCCCTATATATACAGTAAAAGCCCTCAAACAGCTCCACATATACAGTATGAGGCCTCACATAGTCTCCAATATACAGTATGAGCCCTCACATAGCCTCCTATATACGGTAGAAACCCTCACATAGCCTCCCATATACGGTTTGAGCCCCCACATAGCCTCCTATATACAGTACGAACCCTCACATAGCCTCCAATATACAGTATGAGCTCCCAAATAGCCTCCTATATACATCATGAGCTCACTCACTGCCTCCTATATACAGTATGAGTCTCCACATAGCCTTCTATATACATTATGAACCCTCAAATAGTCTCCTATATACAGTTTGAGCTCCACATAGCCCGTATATACAGTATGAGCCCCCACATAGCCACTATATACAGTATAAACACTCAAACAGTCCCATATATACAGTTTGAGCATATAAGCAGCCCTCTATATACAGTATAAGCCCTCAAACAGCTCCCCATATACAGTATGATCCCTCATATAGTCTCCAACATACAGTATTGGCCCCACATAGCCTTCTTTATACAGTATGAGCCCTAAAAAAAACCCATATATACAGTATGAGCCTACACACAGCCCTTATATACAGGATGAGCCCTCACATAGTCCGATACATATAGTAAGCCCTCAAACAGCCCCAAGTGTAGAGTGGTCCGAGGCAATAGTTGAGGGCAAGGGGCTAACTCCGGACGCCCCGGCATATTATGTGAAATACTTGGTCCTGGCTGAGTGTGTGCAGGCTTTGTACCCATGTAGGCCGCATACTGTCGTTGGTGTCGGCTGGCCAGGACCGGATGATGACTCACACAAGGAGACCAACAGTTCTCTTTGAACAACTGTTCTTTACGGTATGGTTCATTGTCGTTCACTACTTATACTCCACATAGCCGGCACATATCTACCAGAACATTACATTTTCACTTTCCATTGATGAACACATTTGAACCTCCTTCGGGGTTGTGTTCGATCTAACTGGGCCGGTGAGTCCCAGTACAACCCAGTCCAGCGTTACAGCTCACATTGTGATGGTCACCTTCCCTTCCTGACATCCCACGTCCAGTCCCCTCAGAGGTCCCATAATGATCAGAGTAAAGCTTTGCACACCCGAACGTTTAGCTGAACACTGCTCGGTTGGTTGGCTACGTGTAGCCGATACCTTGATGGCTAAGGGGCCTGGATGTAAGGATTCTGTCCTCTGGCTCCTATAGTCTGGAGCCACGCCGTTGGAGGATCGACCTTAACCAGTTAAATATCGCTATCAATCTCTTACAGAGGGATTTAACAGGCGAAGGTGGAAAGCGTGTCAGTCCTCCTGCTCATCGGCACATCTATCACGTGATCATAGGGCGGCGATGGGTTGTCAAGTCAGCCGGCGGTCTGCTGATGACCCCTGAGTCTGTCAATACGTTCCTCCATTGAACGCCAGTGTTTATAGGAGATAATGATTTTCTCTACGCATAGCAGTGCTCATGCACTGCTCTGTATAACACAAGTAATCGGATGATCACAGGTTCAAGTACCAATACAAAAAAAAAGGGGAGAAAAAAGTTTCAAAACATGTAAAAAAAAAAAAAACCCACGTTCAAATTGCTGCGTCCATAAAATTAGTTCTTTTAAAATGTAAAATAAATTAATCTGATAGGTAAATGACGGAATGAAAAAAATATATCAAAACGCAAGAAATACATTTTCTTGGCCGCCTCAACGTTGCAATAAAATGCCATAAGAGGCGACGAGGACGTCGTAAAAATGACTACTCATAGCGCAAAAAAATAAGCACAGCTCCTTACCCCGAAAAATTAAAATGTTAAGCGTCAAAGGAAAATGGCAATACAAGGAAAAAAGAATCCTACAATTTTTTTCTCACCACTTAAAAAACAAAACAAAAAAAAACCAAAAAAAAACAAACTAAAAAAACCACTATGCATGTTTGGTATCTACGAACTCATGCTGATCTGGATAATCATATTGCCTGGTCAGTTTTACCATCTAATGAACATGATAAATGAAAAACCAATAAACAATTTCAACACATTAAGTTGTTCTTGAAGCTGGGGCCTAACTTTGCCAAAGGTCGATCTCCTTAGTTCTCCTTTTAGAACTTGCAAAACTAAAGGCACATCATAGGCCTGACAGATGTAATGCACTGCAATGTACAAGTATTGCAGTGTATTATAAAAGTCTTCAAGCTCAAAGAAGTTCAAGTCACCAATTAGAACTAAAATAAAAAAAAGAATAAACAGTAAAAAAGGTTTTTAAAAAAAATACAAAATGTGAAAATTATAACAAAAAAAAAGAAATCATTAATTTCCCATTCCCTGTTTTTATTTTACATAATCCTGTCTGGATTATGTAAAATAATAATAATAATAATAATATAAAAATAGCATAGTTGGTGTTTCAATATTCGTAACAACCCAGTCATAAAACTGTAACTTAACACATACGGTGAATTAAAAAAAAACAGAATTGAAGTCCCTTCTCCTCCAAAAATCTAGAATAAAATAAATAAATAAATAAATAAAATAAATAAATCACATGCATGTAGCAATAAAAGTGTCAACTCTTCCTGCAAAAAAACCCTCAGCTCCATCAATAGAAAAAAAAAATTATAGTTACACAAACAAAAAAGATTGTGTTAAAAGAAATTTATGGCACAAAGGTAGTAAAACAAAAACTATGTACAGTCATATGAAAAAGTTTGGGCACCCCTATTAATGTTAACCTTTTTTTCTTTATAACAATTTGGGGTTTTGCAGCAGCTATTTCAGCTTCATATATCTAATAACTGATGGACTGAGTAATATTTCTGGATTGAAATGAGGTTTATTGTACTAACAGAAAATGTGCAATCCGCATTTAAACAAAATTTGACCGGTGCAAAAGTATGGGCACCCTTATCAATGTCTTGATTTGAACACTCCTAACTACTTTTTACTGACTTACTGAAGCACTAAATTGATTTTGTAAACTCATTGAGCTTTGAACTTCATAGGCCGGTGTATCCAATCATGAGAAAAGGTATTTAAGGTGGCCACTTGCAAGTTGTCCTCCTATTTGAATCTCCTATGAAGAGTGGCATCATGGGCTCCTCAAAACAACTCTCAAATGATCTGAAAACAAAGATTATTCAACATAGTTGTTCAGGGGAAGGATATAAAAAGTGGTCTCAGAGATTTAAACTGTCAGTTTCCACTGTGAGGAACATGGTAAGGAAATGGAAGAACACAGGTACAGTTCTTGTTAAGCCCAGAAGTGGCAGGCCAAGAAAAATATCAGAAAGGCAGAGAAGAAGAATGGTGAGAACAGTCAAGGACAATCCACAGACCACCTCCAAAGACCTGCAGCATCATCTTGCTGCAGATGGTGTCAATGTGCATCGGTCAACAATACAGCGCACGTTGCACAAGAAGAAGCTGTATGGGAGAGTGATGCGAAAGAGGCCGTTTCTGCAAGCACGCCACAAACAGAGTCGCCTGAGGTATGCAAAAGCACATTTGGACAAGCCAGTTACATTTTGGAAGAAGGTCCTGTGGACTGATGAAACAAAGATTGAGTTGTTTGGTCATTCAAAAAGGTGTTATGCATGGAGGCAAAAAAACACGGCATTCCAAGAAAAGCACTTGCTACCCACAGTAAAATTTGGTGGAGGTTCCATCATGCTTTGGGGCTGTGTGGCCAATGCCGGCACCGGGAATCTTGATACAGTTGAGGGTCGCATGGATTCAACTCAGTATCAGCAGATTCTTGACAATAATGTGCAAGAATCAGTGACGAAGTTGAAGTTACGCAGGGGATGGATATTTCAGCAAGACAATGATCCAAAACACCGCTCCAAATCTACTCAGGCATTCATGCAGAGGAACAATTACAATGTTCTGGAATGGCCATCCCAGTCCCCAGACCTGAATATCATTGAAAATCTGTGGTCATGATTTGAAGCGGCTGTCCATGCTCGGCCACCATCAACTTAACTGACCTGGATTTTTTTTGTAAACAGGAATGGTCACATATACCTTCATCCAGGATCCAGGAACTCATTAAAAGCTACAGGAAGCGACTAGAGGCTGTGATTTTTACAAAAGGAGGATCTACAAAATATTAATGAGGTGCCCATATTTTTGCACCAGTCAAATTATGTTTAAATGTGGATTGCACATTTTCTGTTAGTACAATAAACCTCATTTCAATCCAGAAATATTACTCAGTCCATCAATTATTAGATATATGAAACTGAAATAGCAAAAACCCAAATTGTTATAAAGAAAAAAGGTTAACATTAATAGGGGTGCCCAAACTTTTTCATATGACTGTATAGATAGATAGATAGATAGAGGGATAGATAGAGGGATAGATAGATAGATAGATAGATAATAGATAGATAGATAGATAGATAGAGGGATAGATAGATAGATAGATAGATAGATAGATAGAGGGATAGATAGAGGGATAGATAGATAGAGGGATAGATAGATAGATAGATAGATAGATAGAGGGATAGAGGGATAGATAGATAGATAGATAGATAGATAGATAGATAGATAGATAGATAGATAGATAGATAGAGGGATAGATAGATAGATAGATAGAGGGATAGATAGATAGATAGATAGATAGATAGATAGATAGATAGAGGGATAGATAGATAGATAGATAGATAGATAGATAGAGGGATAGATAGATAGATAGATAGATAGATAGAGGGATAGATAGATAGATAGATAGATAGAGGGATAGATAGATAGATAGATAGATAGATAGATAGATAGATAGATAGAGGGATAGATAGAGGGATAGATAGATAGATAGATAGATAGATAGATAGATAGATGATAGATAGATAGATAATAGATAGATAGATAGATAGATAGATAGATAGATAATAGATAGATAGATAGATAGATAGATAGAGGGATAGATAGATAGATAGATAGAGGGATAGATAGATAGATAGATAGATAGATAGATAGAGGGATAGATAGATAGATAGATAGATAGATAGATAGATAATAGATAGATAGATAGAGGGATAGATAGATAGATAGATAGATAGATAGATAGATAGAGGGATAGATAGATAGATAGATAGATAGATAGATAGATAGATAGATAGATAGATAGAGGGATAGATAGATAGATAGATAGATAGATAGATAGATAGATAGAACAAGATGCTGGGAAAGAATCATAGTGCCCTTAAGGCGCACAATAGCAGGATCCTACAGGAGTTACTTAAAATTCATTTCTATTTACATAATCTGAGATTCCATGTAATGATCGTTATATTCTGTTTACATGAAATATAACATACACTGTATCCAACTATACTATAAATATAACCAGAGACTTATTACTTTCCCGGAAAATACAGCCCGGACTATTCACAGCTTAGAAGACGTTCAGACTATTAACTAAAGGTTCTTAACCTTCTCTGTTGGCCGCAACCCAAAATCCATGCAGATTAAGGTCCCCGGTTCCCTTTAATTTCTACTGTAAATGGAGGCCTCCTGATTCTCCACTGAGAGGAAACGTTGGTAGAATGATTACTTGGGCATTTAGAATTATAGGGGTTTGTTCACAGTATAAGGATAATACACACAGTGATGTCACAGTACAGGGATAATACACACAGTGATGTCACAGTACAGGGGTAATACACACAGTGATGTCACAGTACAGGGGTAATACACACAGTGATGTCACAGTACAGGGATAATACACACAGTGATGTCACAGGACAGGGGTAATACACACAGTGATGTCACAGTACAGGGGTAATACACACAGTGATGTCATAGTACAGGGATAATACACACAGTGATGTCACAGGACAGGGGTAATACACACAGTGATGTCACAGTACAGGGGTAATGCACACAGTGATGTCATAGTACAGGGATAATACACACAGTGATGTCACAGGACAGGGATAATGCACACAGTGATGTCACAGTTCAGGGATAATACACACAGTGATGTCACAGTACAGGGATAATACACACAGTGATGTCACAGTACAGGGATAATACACACAGTGATGTCACAGTACAGGGATAATACACACAGTGATGTCCCAGTACAGGGATAATACACACAGTGATGTCCCAGTACAGGGATAATACACACAGTGATGTCACAGTACAAGGATAATACACACAGTGATGTCACAGTACAGGGATAATACACACAGTGATGTCACAGTACAAGGATAATACACACAGTGATGTCATAGTACAGGGATAATACACACAGTGATGTCACAGTACAGGGATAATACACACAGTGATGTCACAGTACAGGGATAATACACACAGTGATGTCCCAGTACAGGGATAATACACACAGTGATGTCACAGTACAAGGATAATACACACAGTGATGTCATAGTACAGGGATAATACACACAGTGATGTCACAGTACAGGGGTAATACACACAGTGATGTCACAGTACAGGGGTAATACACACAGTGATGTCACAGTACAGGGATAATACACACAGTGATGTCACAGTACAGGGATAATACACACAGTGATGTCATAGGACAGGGGTAATACACACAGTGATGTCACAGTACAGGGATAACAAACAGTGATGTCACAGTACAGGGATAATACACACAGTGATGTCACAGTACAGGGGTAATACACACAGTGATGTCACAGTACAGGGATAATACACACAGTAATGTCACAGTACAGGGATAATGCACACAGTGATGTCACAGTTCAGGGATAATGCACACAGTGATGTCACAGTTCAGGGATAATGCACACAGTGATGTCACAGTACAGGGATAATACACACAGTGATGTCACAGTACAGGGATAGTACACACAGTGATGTCACAGTACTGTGATAATACACACAGTGATGTCACAGGACAGGGATAACAAACAGTGATGTCACAGTACAGGGGTAATACACACAGTGATGTCACAGTACTGTGATAATACACACAGTGATGTCACAGGACAGGGGTAATACAAACAGTGATGTCACAGTTCAGGGATAATACACACAGTGATGTCACAGTTCAGGGATAATACACACAGTGATGTCACAGTTCAGGGATAATGCACACAGTGATGTCACAGTTCAGGGATAATACACACAGTGATGTCACAGTACAGGGATAATACACACAGTGATGTCACAGTTCAGGGATAATGCACACAGTGATGTCACAGTTCAGGTATAATGCACACAGTGATGTCACAGTACAGGGATAATACACACAGTGATGTCACAGTTCAGGGATAATGCACACAGTGATGTCACAGTACAGGGGTAATACACACAGTGATGTCACAGTACAAGGATAATACACACAGTGATGTCATAGTACAGGGATAATACACACAGTGATGTCACAGTACAGGGGTAATACACACAGTGATGTCACAGTACAGGGGTAATACACACAGTGATGTCACAGTACAGGGATAATACACACAGTGATGTCACAGTACAGGGATAATACACACAGTGATGTCATAGGACAGGGGTAATACACACAGTGATGTCACAGTACAGGGATAACAAACAGTGATGTCACTGTGAAGCCCCACAGGTGTAGTGTCGGTGCATTACCTTCAGGGACTCCACTCGGCTGGATCTTGTCACAGGTAGGAAATCTTCTACTTGTCGTGACGCCACTCTCAGTATTGCGGTCAGTGGGGACCGCCACTGCAGGTTGAGGGACGCCTGGGGCTGATGGTGAGTGCAGTTAGTTGGAATAGCCTCCTGAGAGTGAGGCAAGCCCCAGGGCTCTGTGTAGGTGCGTAGAACCACAAAGCGCAGAATAACTCCACACAGGCAGAATATCTTTCAGGGTTTTTACTCACTTCAGGTGGCAGGGTGAGTAACCCGGGCGTAGCTGGGATGAACCAGGCTGGAACCAGGTATCCTTCAGGCTGACTTCTGATGGTGACTACCAACTCGCCTTCCTTAGCCCTTGGTGGTTTGGGGTAACCCCGACTTTTAGTCCCTATGGGGGTCACCCAGGGAAGTTGCTGAAGCCTCTCTCCCCTTCGTTTGCCGTTTGCTTGTTGCCTGGGCCAGATCACTCCAGCTGCTTGCCTCCTGTGAACTATGGGCCCTAACTGTGGCTACGTGGCTGCGGCTTTTGGGTGTTGTGGTGTGGGCTTTGAGGGCCCCACACCGGCAGGTTTAGCAAGGAAAGGTGGATCTATCCCCGCTCCGGGATCTGCCGCCCGTTTGGGCCTGGTTCTCCCTAGCAGTCTCCTTACTTCCCACTCTGTGCTCTCTCTCTAGCTGGAGATGGGTTTCGGGTAGCACTCCTAGGTGACCGTTCTCCCCCGTCGGTAGCCACTGCGCGGACGCTGTCAGACTGCAACAGCCCAGGGGAAGGGGTCAGCTCTCCTCGGAGCTCCCTGGACTCTGCACTGAACCGGCTCACTTGAGGGACCTGCACTTCTCCTCCTGTCTGAGCTCTACTTCATGCTCCTCACTCCTCCACACTCTGCTGCAGACTGTTTACTCCTCCTTCTCTTCCCTCTTGTGCCTGCCTACGCCACCTAGCAACCAGGCTCTCTTACCACACCCCTTGAGAGGAGATGGAGGCTTTTGGCCCCCTCCACTATTCCAGTGAAGGTGAAGGCTTTTCCCCCTCCTGGGATCCCCAGGGGTCCTCTCATGGGTACATGTGTGAGACCTGATCACTATGCGCCTGTGTAATCACACCTCGGTCAGCCTTCTGGATTACCTGTATTGTACTGTCCCCAGCATGGGTGCAGTACTCAGTGGTGCCTGACCAGGTCAGGGGCGCCACATCACAGTACAGGGATAATACACACAGTGATGTCACAGTACAGGGATAATACACACAGTGATGTCACAGTACAGGGGTAATACACACAGTGATGTCACAGTACAGGGATAATACACACAGTAATGTCAAAGTACAGGGATAATGCACACAGTGATGTCACAGTTCAGGGATAATGCACACAGTGATGTCACAGTTCAGGGATAATGCACACAGTGATGTCACAGTACAGGGATAATACACACAGTGATGTCACAGGACAGGGGTAATAAAAACAGTGATGTCACAGTACAGGGATAATACACACAGTGATGTCACAGTACTGTGATAATACACACAGTGATGTCACAGGACAGGGATAACAAACAGTGATGTCACAGTACAGGGGTAATACACACAGTGATGTCACAGTACTGTGATAATACACACAGTGATGTCACAGGACAGGGGTAATACAAACAGTGATGTCACAGTTCAGGGATAATACACACAGTGATGTCACAGTTCAGGGATAATACACACAGTGATGTCACAGTTCAGGGATAATGCACACAGTGATGTCACAGTTCAGGGATAATACACACAGTGATGTCACAGTACAGGGATAATACACACAGTGATGTCACAGTTCAGGGATAATGCACACAGTGATGTCACAGTTCAGGTATAATGCACACAGTGATGTCACAGTACAGGGATAATACACACAGTGATGTCACAGTTCAGGGATAATGCACACAGTGATGTCACAGTACAGGGGTAATACACATAGTGATGTCACAGTACTGTGATAATACACACAGTAATATCACAGTACAGGGATAATGCACACAGTGATGTCACAATTCAAGGATAATACAAACAGTGATGTCACAGTACAGGGATAATACACACAGTGATGTCACAGTACAGGGATAATGCACACAGTGATGTCACAATTCAAGGATAATACAAACAGTGATGTCACAGTACAGGGATAATACACATAGTGATGTCACAGTACAGGGATAATACACACAGTGATGTCACAGTACAGGGATAATACACACAGTGATGTCACAATTCAAGGATAATACAAACAGTGATGTCACAGTACAGGGATAATACACATAGTGATGTCACAGTACAGGGATAATGCACACAGTGATGTCACAATTCAAGGATAATACAAACAGTGATGTCACAGTACAGGGATAATACACATAGTGATGTCACAGTACAGGGATAATGCACACAGTGATGTCACAGTACAGGGGGAATACACACAGTGATGTCACAGTACAGGGATAATGCACACAGTGATGTCACAGTACAGGGATAATACACACAGTGATGTCACAGTACAGGGATAATGCACACAGTGATGTCACAGTACTGGGATAATGCACACAGTGATGTCACAGTACAGGGATAATACACACAGTGATGTCACAGTACAGGGATAATGCACACAGTGATGTCACAGTACAGGGATAATGCACACAGTGATGTCACAGTACAGGGATAATACACACAGTGATGTCACAGTACAGGGATAATACACACAGTGATGTCACAGTACAGGGATAATACACACTGATGTCACAGTACAGGGGTAATACACACAGTGATGTCACAGTACAGGGATAATACACACAGTGATGTCACAGTACAGGGATAATGCACACAGTGATGTCACAGTACAGGGATAATGCACACAGTGATGTCACAGTACAGGGATAATGCACACAGTGATGTCACAGTACAGGGATAATGCACACAGTGATGTCACAGTACAGGGGATAATGCACACAGTGATGTCACAGTACAGGGATAATACACACAGTGATGTCACAGTACAGGGATAATACACACAGTGATGTCACAGTACAGGGATAATACACACTGATGTCACAGTACAGGGATAATACACACAGTGATGTCACAGTACAGGGGTAATACACACAGTGATGTCACAGTACAGGGATAATGCACACAGTGATTTCACAGTACAGGGATAATGCACACAGTGATGTCACAGTAAGTAGACTGCCAATGTAGCCCTGACTCCTATGTAGCCCTGGTCTAATACCCCCTCTCCCTACCTCAGGGGAGGGATGGGAAAGGAGAAATGAACCCCACAAAAACCAACAGACAGGAGAAAACCAAATCTCATACTCATGGCAAGAACACAAGAGAAGAAGATAATAAATGTTCAGGGAGAAGCAAAGTACAGGGAGCAAACAAACTACAAGGATATTTCCACACACCCAATAGCATACAACTTTTCACCAATAACTGGATCACCATGCACAAAGACCGGTATTGCTGGAGCAAGGATAGAGCTATAATCGGAATGTGGGGCTAGGTTCCACCATTTTTTATATGGCGCAGGCGGCTGTGATTGGAGATCCGGAACCTGAGACTCCATGAGCAATTCACCAGCTAGCAGGAATTAACTCTTGCTAAACAGATGACCAAAGAGCACTAATCAGTCTACACCTGACTCCCGCTGAGGAACTAAGAAGCATCAGGTTGCCTGCCAGAGTCTGCAATATGAACAGAGCCTGACATTGCCATAATACCTAGTGAGTCAGCAGCAGAATACTACATGACACCAGGGTTCCTAGGCTGTCCCTCAAGCTAAGGGGCCTTATGCTATCCCTAATCTAAGGGATACTCCTGATGGTGAAGATGTCTGAGTCTCCTTCTTGACCCTGTTTCTGACCAGTCTTGATGGAGGCCCTATGCTATCCCTAATCTCAGGGATACTCCTGATGATGGAGATCCCTGAGTCTTCTTCCTGACCCTGCTCCTGACCAGTCTTGATGGAAGCCCTATGCTATCCCTAATCTCAGGGATACTCCTGATGATGGAGATGCCTGAGTCTTCTTCCTGACCCTGCTCCTGATCAGTCTTGATGGAAGCCCTATGCTATCCCTAATCTCAGGGATACTCCTGATGATGGAGATGCCTGAGTCTTCTTCCTGACCCTGCTCCTGACCAGTCTTGATGGAAGCCCTATGCTATCCCTAATCTCAGGGATACTCCTGATTACGGAGATGCCTGAGTCGCCTTCCTGACCCTGCTCCTGACCAGTCTTGATGAAGGCCCTATGCTATCCCTAATCTCAGGGATACTCCTGATGGTAGTGATCCCTGAGTCTCCTTCCTGACCTGCTTCTGACCAGTCTTGATGGGGGCCCTATGCTATCCCTAATCTCAGGAATACTCCTGATGGTGGAGATCTCTGAGTCTCCTTCCTGACCCTGTTCCTGAGCAGTCCTGATCTGATTCTCCCTCCCCCTTCCCCTAGGGAGGGACAGGACAGGAGTGTGATAAAACCCACACATAAAGACAGACAAAGGAAAACCAAAACGGTCATCGAGCACACACACACACACAAAAGTAAAGACAATAAGAGGTTCAGGAGGAAAAACAAGAGCAGGAAGGAAGCTACAAAACAACAGGGGTAAACCCCACAACCGCACCAAGCAATATGCACAACTTTCACCAGTAAGTCTGGGACACCACACCTCACAGACTAACAAAGCCAAACTATAGCTGGCATGGGTGGAAGAATTCAACCAGCATAAATAGGAGGGGAACAGATGGGATAGGCCTCCCCACAACACACAACATGAGACCAAAGGAGCAAGAAGACTAGCAGAGATTAACTCTTTATAGCCTGCCCATGAATCAGCACACAGCAGGTCGACGCCCGAGTCTGCCTGTGTTGATCCTAAACACCAGAGAAACCATTGGGTGGATATCTATTTCTATTGGACAGACTCAGGCTTCTCCATCACTTGCTATGTGATCTGTAAGAAGAGAGGAGAACCTGTAATACTTGTATATTAGTAAATTCCCCAAAATCATGTCCTCAGTAGATCTAGGTAAAAAATAGTGAACAACCCCTTTAAGTCGTAAATATTAAAGAACCCCTTTAATCGCTTTTTGGCCAGAAAACCTGGCATCCTAAGAGTTCCACCGAGGTCAAAGAAGTATCTATCTTGTAAAATATTATTTAACGAATCCCATTCCTGACTTTGATCTACTACGTCTGTGTTCCACAAGTCGGAGGATTACACAAAAAAAAAAAAACATTAAAAAGTCCATGAAAATATCTGATGCCAAAAGTACTTTGCAGATAAGAGAAGCCCTTCATGGCGGGCGCAGGCTTCCAGACGAAACGCGCTGGTTCTCCGGGAACGCTGTCCTTTTCGGGATTTTGTTTACTTGCAGAAGAGGGCGGACGGGGGAATGTGTCACTCCAGGCACCACCGTACCTCCCGGGAGATTAAAAGGAACTGTGGCTGACATTTGCCAAGTTTGTGTGGACTTTTTCGGGCGCTCGGTATGGTTATTGTCAGGACTTAGAGCGCAGCCTGGAATGAAGAGGAGGGTATTTTTAGAACGCTTGTATTAATTTGCGGTATTAGCTGATGCGGATGGAGCGGGTCAGCCATAGTTTAGGTTTTGCATTAAATCACATGTGCATTTATCACAGGATTTCCTTCCAAGTCTCCGCGATTTCTTCCAAGGTATTATCTACAAGTCATTTAGTGCTTGTAACCTGCAGTCTCTCGGGTGCATTCCTCGGGGCGTTCATGATGTTCAAGTCTATTAATACGGATGTCAGACTGGAGCGTGTAGAGTTTATGTTGCGCTCGATTTTGGAAAACTTGGGTCACATGGTGGATTTTTGCTGCTGACTCAGGACCAGAGAGTCATTCCATTCTCTAGTGTTTTCTTTTGGCAATTATAGGGTTAATGTCAGTATTCCTTGCCAGCAAGCAGGCTAATTACCAGGTCAGGAAGTTTGTCCGAAAAAAGTGGCGCACGTTTTACGCAATATTCCGTGACCCACAGCGTTCTCATTCTTCGGGATTTATGGCTCAGTGACGGCTTATTTTTTGCGTCTCGAGCTGACGTTTTTAATGGTACCATTTTTGCACAGATGCTACGTTTTGATCGCCTGTTATTGCTGTCACGGGCGGAGGAGGGAACGCCGCGCTCTCTCACTGCTTGGGTCCGGCTGCCGCGGCTGCTGCGGCCTGCTGCTGCTCGGTGGCTCGAGCGATGGGCCGGATCCCGGGGACTCTAGCGGCGCTCCTCGCCCGTGAGTGAAAGGGGATTGGAATTTGGGATAGTTTATTGTCCGTGATGCCACCCACGGTTGTGGTGATTTGTTGGCACCACCACTGCTCTGTATGAGGATCCCGGGAATGATGGTAGTGAGCAGCTAGTTGTTGTGTTGCCCCTCCGTGGGTAGGGGTTGGTGATCCCGGGGCCCAGTGATGAGGTGGGAGATGCAGGGCTTGGTGGGCGCAGGGACGCGGGGGCAGCGCTGTGCCTCATGGCACTGTGGTACTCACTCAGCCTGAGACGATGACACAGTTCTCGGTAAAACACACGGCTGGAAAGACGGTTCCCACGGACGGCTGCACTTGCTTTCCCCAGTAGGTGACGGTCCCTCTGTCCTGCACCTATGTTGATGATGGTTGCGATGGGTTCCCACCGGTAACCCGCTCCCCGGCTTGGATATGGGCCGGAGGAGCCCTACTTTGCCCGCAGGCGCTGGCCCTGAGAAACTGGTGCCCTGGCGGTGGCGGTGTCTCTCCGTTACGGTTGGATTGTTGCCTTCAATCGGGACTTGGTTGTTTGGAGACAGACGTCCCCTTCACTGACGGATTTGGCAAATTATGGCGACTCCTAGCCTTGCCGGGGTCCGAGAGGCCCCTGCCCTGGTGCTGACTGTCCTTTGTATACTGCTCCAGACCACCGGGCCACCACCCGTCCGCGGTCCTTCCAGCAACCTCCGAGCAGTCAACCCTCCAGACAATCACTGCCGTCTGCTGACCTTGCTGTCTCTCAGCCCGGGGCACACACCCGGACTAACTTTAGGCTTTACTTCTGTCACTTTTCACTTTAGCTCCACTACTACTTCTCTTCTTTCTACTTTCACTTCCTTAACTCGACTCCTTGTTTACTCCTCTCACTTCCTCCTCCTAAACTCCTCACTCAAGCCCTGCCTGGGCTAAACTGCACTCTAGCCCTCAGCTAGACTTCAACTCTCTTCAAACTCCAAACTCTATCTGCCTGGTTTCTCCCACCTCCAGGGCTGTGAACTCCTCGGTGGGCGGAGCCAACCGCCTGGCCCACCCCCTGGTGTGAACACCAGCTCCTGGAGGAAGGCAACAAGGATTTTTGGGTTAGTTTAGATGTGCCTAGCTGGGGTGTAGGGGGTGGTGGTGTGATGACCTGTGACCCCTGGCTTGCCCAGGGCGTCACATTCCCCCTTAGCAAAATGCAGACCATCCGCGGGCTGCCCGTCCAACACCGGTTTTATTTTCTGAAAAATATATAAAAGTAAAACGGTAACATATTTACATTTTTAACATCGTCCCATAACGGGAGGCACATTTCTTTTAACGTTGCAAATGGTTCACGGTTACGGTTTCCGCTCTCTCCCACCCAAGCAACCTGGCCCTGATGCTGCCCCTAAAACCCAGGCAGCACCCCTTGACCCAAGTCCAGCACAAATTACCCGAGCGGGATCTGTCCTTCCCCTCCAGAGGGTAGCCACCGGTCCCTGTGGTGGCTGGGCCCCAGCTGGCTCTACTGTGGGCCCTCCCTCCAACCTGCCTCTCCGGAGGCGGCACTGCGGAAAACGGTAACGGTAAACAACTTATTTACATTCCACTAACGTTTGTGGTTGCCCTGCAAGTTCACGGGCTTGTCCATGAGCAGTTCCTCATGCAACTTTTTAAACGGTCCCCTCGGGGACAACGGTGCCGGCAACGGCCGGTTTTCTCAATCACGGTAAATCAGGTAACTGTTCGGTTATCATCTTATCATTTTTTCCAAACTTTCAAACAAAACACTTTGGTCCCAACGGGGACGGCTGCAGCGGACATCCGCTGCCCTACTCCGGGTAGTCGGCTTCATCCGAGGGAGGGGGTGCAGAACCCACTCAGCTCTCCTGGCTGCCCCTCAGTTTTGCGTCCAGGACAAACCACCCCCTCTCTCCACAGTGCCGGGTGTACTGCACAATGTTGCCCGGCATTAGGTTGCGGCCGGGATGCTCTTCAGGCAGGTGGGCATTTACATCCCGCCGGGCTACAAACACTTCGGCCTCCAGGCCCGGTTCATAAATAAACCCATAGCCCCGGCGGACATCAAACCGCCTCACCTGCCCCTCGTACAGCGGGCCCCGGACACGGAATGTGGCCTGGCGGAGATCTTCCTTCTCCCTTATCGCTCGGGCCACCAGCTCGGCCTTCTTCGTCTCCCATTCACCGATCTCCAGGCCCAGCGGTACCGGCTCCCTATCCCAATACGGCGCTGCTGCGAGCTCCGGCGCACGGGTCGGGCCCCGCGGGACATTCTGGATGCTGCCAACTGTCAGGGATCTGGGCGGCGGGTCCCGCGGTGTCTTGGCCTTGGGCGCTGCCTTACAGCAACAACCCGGCGCTACCTCAGCCGAGGTGTGGGGGATGGGCACAGGGGCTTTCCGCTGCTGGGCCTTCGGCTCGGAGCGGGTCATCAGCTCCGGCTCAGGGGACTTTTCAGGGGATGCCTCCGGTTTAGTCTTTGGGGCCTTCCAGGGCAACACCTCCGGTCGACTACGGGCTCCGGCTACAGGTCGGCCCGCAGGGGCGGGCATGCTGGGTATCGCTACCGGTTGCGGTGGCAGCGGGCCTAGTGGCGGGGTCACGGCCTCCGGGACGGGTGGCGAGGGAGGCAGCGGGGGGAGAGGGCTTGGACCGGGTCCCGCAGCCGCGATGACCGGCCCTTCCAGGGCATCGGGGCGTGGGTCACTCACCCTCCCTTCCTCCGCTTCCTCCTCGCGTCTCCGCACGGCTGCTATAACGTCCGCCATGTCGGCCTCCCACTCCTCCATGAGAAGCTGCATCCTGACCTGCAGCCTTTGGTAGAGCTGCGAGGTCCGGATCTCCACCCACGCCGCGGTTCCAGGCGCGGGGGCTACGGTGTCGCGGGACGGCATCCACATGTTGCTGGCGGCCTCTCCCAGGAACAAGATGTCTGCAGAGTCCTGGCGTCCCTGCTTTTATAGCTGCGTTCACATGCAGCCAGCCGCCATCGCGTCCCCCTTAGCTCTTTCCGGCCCCTCCTCTATTGGGGCGGGGTTTTGGCCTTCGCGCCTCTGCTACTCGAGAAGACGCTTGAGCGGGAACTTTTCGCGCCAAAGATGGCGACTTCTGAAATTTTTCAGCCGGATACCTCCGGCGGTCACAAGGCGCACCTCTACCCAATGGCAGAGCGGTAAGATCCTGTTTGTGACGCCAAGTTGTCACGGGCGGAGGAGGGGACGCCGTGCTCTCCCACTGCTCGGGTCCGGCTGCCGCGGCTGCTGCGGCCTGCTGCTGCTCGGTGGCTCGAGCGATGGGCCGGATCCCGGGGACTCTAGCGGCGCTCCTCGCCCGTGAGTGAAAGGGGATTGGGATTTGGGATAGTTTATTGTCCGTGACGCCACCCACGGTTGTGGTGATTGTAGGGACACCACCACTGCTCTGTATGAGGATCCCGGGAATGATGGTAGTGAGCAGCTAGTTGTTGTGTTGCCCCTCCGTGGGTAGGGGTTGGTGATCCCGGGGCCCAGTGATGAGGTGGGAGATGCAGGGCTTGGTGGGCGCAGGGACGCGGGGGCAGCGCGGTGCCTTGCGGCACTGTGGTACTCACTCAGCCTGAGACGATGACACAGTTCTCGGTAAAACACACGGCTGGAAAGACGGTTCCCACGGACGGCTGCACTTGCTTTCCCCAGTAGGTGACGGTGACGGTCCCTCTGTCCTGCACCTATGTTGATGATGGTTGCGATGGGTTCCCACCGGTAACCCGCTCCCCGGCTTGGATATGGGCCGGAGGAGCCCTACTTTGCCCGCAGGCGCTGGCCCTGAGAAACTGGTGCCCTGGCGGTGGCGGTGTTCCTCCTTAATGGTTGGACTGTTGCTTTCAATCGGGACTTGGTTGTTTGGAGACAGACGTCCCCTTCACTGACGGATTTGGCAAATTATGGCGACTCCTAGCCTTGCCGGGGTCCGAGAGGCCCCTGCCCTGGTGCTGACTGTCCTTTGTATACTGCTCCAGACCGCCGGACCACCACCCGTCCGCGGTCCTTCCAGCAACCTCCGAGCAGTCACCCCTCCAAACAATCACCGCCGTCTGCTGACCTTGCTGTCTCTCAGCCCGGGGCACACACCCGGACTAACTTCAGGCTTTACTTCTGTCACTTTTCACTTTAGCTCCACTACTACTTCTCTTCTTTCTACTTTCACTTCCTTAACTCGACTCCTTGTTTACTCCTCTCACTTCCTCCTCCTAAACTCCTCACTCAAGCCCTGCCTGGGCTAAACTGCACTCTAGCCCTCAGCTAGACTTCAACTCTCTTCAAACTCCAAACTCTATCTGCCTGGTTTCTCCCGCCTCCAGGGCTGTGAACTCCTCGGTGGGCGGAGCCAACCGCCAGGCCCACCCCCTGGTGTGAACACCAGCTCCTGGAGGAAGGCAACAAGGATTTTTGGGTTAACTTAGATGTGCCTAACCGGGGTGTAGGGTGTGGTGGTGTGATGACCTGTGACCCCTGGCTTGCCCAGGGCGTCACATTGCCTTTTGCGCAAAATTTGTGGTGACCAAAAAAACGTAATTTTGGTGTTTAGAATTTTTTTTGCCGCTACACCGTTTACTGATCAGATTAATTGATTTTATATTTTGATAGATTGGGCGTTTTTGAACGCGGCGATGCCAAATGTGTGTATATATTTTTATTTTTTTTAACCCTTTAATTTTCAATGGGGCAAAAGGGGGGTGATTTGAACTTTTAGGTTGTTTTTTTTTAGTTTTTTAAAACTTTTTTTCTTATTTTTTTCTTTATTTTACTAGTCCCCCTAGGGGGCTATAGCGATCAGCAATCCGATCACTCTTCCCTATCTGCTGATCACAGCTACACAGCTGTAAACAGCAGATACGCTCATTTTCTGCTTCACTCGGCTTCGGGCCGAGTGAAACTGAAAGTAGTTCATGTGCAGTACAGGAGTCATCACATGACCCTGTGCTACCATGAAAACCACCGGAAGTCACGTGATCACGTCATGTGACTTCCCTTTATCGGGCGGTAAGTAAATGTTTACCGCTGATGCCGTTTTAATGGCGTTGTCACATATTGACAGCGCCATATAAGGGATTAAATGGCACGAGTAGATAACGATTCTGCTCGTGCCTGAAAGGCACACATCTCAGCTGTGAAAATCAGCTGAGATGTGCGCCGACTGATGCATGCTGCCGGCGGCAGACCACGAGCAGTAACACTATGACCGCTAGGACGTAATATTACTGCCCGCGGTCGTTAAGGGGTTAATGAATGTGACTGGCTCCCCCATGGCATGTGATCAAGGAGACTAGCAAGCAGCTCAGCAGAGATTAACTTTGCTAGCCTGCCTAAGCCTATGGGTCAATGTGTGCGTCTCCCAGCGCTGATCACAGACATCAAAGAAGCTAGAAGACAGCAGGCTAGAATTTGTAGTTTCCACAGGCCCTGAAGGGTAGTTGACGATCCTTGCAAAAATCTCCTTGTTATACATATACACGCCAATACATATTCCCATCACATCTGGCAGGACCCTCTGGCAACATAAAATAGTTGTAGAACATCTTGCAAACTCTGATGCTTGAAGGTGCATGCCATCTTCTGGGAAGGTTAGATAGCGGAAGTGATTCTGGAATGTTAATGTGTCGCCCAGGGCTGTGGGGTACTTAGTCCCGGGCAGTGTACTGCTGGGGAAATGTCACTTGGTGCCCAGTTTTGTGTCCCTGGGGGACGCTTTTTAAAAGGGTATATTTACAGGGGAGATTAGAATAAAGTTCATACATGACGCCACTTGCGGGTTGCGGCTATTTAGTGGAGTCGCCGCTGCACAGTTCTCACTACTGGGGCCGGTGTTGGTGGCAGCCTGGATGTTGGGCCCTCCACATACAGGGCCAGGCCCTAGAGGATAGGTGATGTTGATGGGTGCAGAAAGAAGGTAGGCCACACAAGGGGTTTCAGTGTAACTGGTTCCTTTACTCACAGTGAGATGTAAACTGGTCACCCGAGGAAGGCTGGTCTCGACCGCTGGTCCCCTTAGCTCCAGTGCCGGTTTAGTGACCTTGTGGCTTCTTTCCCCTGCACCTCTCTTTGGTTGGTGGGTCCCCGTGGCTTGGAGAGTCTGGGGGTCCCCTCCTGGTAGTCTCTCATCGGTAGTCCGTATGACGGTAGCGTGAACCCTGTGGGGTCGGTTCCTCTGGTCCTGTTCCCCAATTCTCCCGTTGCTACTGTGTCCCGAACTTCAAGGTCAGTGAGATCCTGAATGGTCCCCTCACTGTGCAGATTTTATCAGGTCTGCCTGGAGCGCTTGCTTGACCTAGTTGGTGCTGTGGTTCCGGTAGTACTTCACCGTACTCCACCAGCAACCAAATGCCTGGGCCCTCAGGTCACTGTCACACTCCTGTCAGTGCTTCCTCTATCTCTTACGGTCACTGACCAACTCCCTCTACTATCTCCAACCAGAACATAAGGAACCGGCTCATCAGTCAATCCAGGTAGGATTCGTGGGGGAGGAACTTCTATGATATTCAGAAGCCCCTGGAATCTCCAGTTCTTCCATAGGCCCCATGTGTACAACTACAAACCTGTTGTTGATGTCAGCCATGGCTAACAGAACTATAGACAAACATTGCTTGTGATTTTAGTCTTGGGACCCTGAGTTCGGCGTCTTCTTCACATGGATGTATTTTCCATCGATGGCCCAAATGCAGTTGAGAAATTGGCATCTGTCATAAATCCCCCAGGAAATGCGGACCCAGTCTTCTGTGGTTGGCTCGGCCATGACGGCTTCCTAGAGGCACGCCCAAATGACTTGGCAGGTATTCAGGACGGTAGATTTCGCCAGCCGAATCTCAAGATGTAGGTTGTGTAGGAAAGGCCTGTAGAGAAAAATCTGAAAGGGGTAGAGAGCATCAAACACACAAACGGCCCAAGAAAAAACATTATCTTTAGAGAGAGAATTAATTTTTGTGGGTTTCAAATGGCACTAGTTGGCTTTTCAATTGCGACTAATATGATGGTTGGTTTTTAGAATACTGCGCTAAAGCTTTAGCTACAAATCTTCAAAGTCCACCGATGTATAAAGTTTGTAACTTACCTCAAGGTCAACAGGAGTTGCTCTTCAGCAGAAATACATCTCTGAAACCGGGTGTTTTGGTGGGTCGGTCCTAGCGGTAGTGTCACGCTCAGGGTGGGGGAGGTCCGAATACACGTCAGGACAGTTGCGCTCAGACCTATGGTTGTCTGGCACACTACAAAAGTGCCACGTACAAAAGGGAGTCACCACGGACACTTTAACAAAAGTGGGCCCTGGCACTAGGGATGGGGAAGATGGGACACCTCCTGCACTCCCCTGCAGCTGTACTCTGCACTCCCTAGCCAGCTCTATGCAGGTTATTTCAACCTGTCGCCGGGCATGATACTTTGAATCCTAGCAGGCCCTGAAATTAACCCTTGCTAGTGAGCTGGACGGCGAGGAACACTAGTCCCACTGCTACAGAAGGGTAGGAAGACAAACAGGGGAAAAAGATACAACACAAACTCCATGGCTGGAGCCAGACTCTGAGGCAGCAGATGGATGGGCTCAGGTCTGAATCCCAGCAGCTACTATCACCAAGGCAACCACGGACGCGTAAATAAAAGTGGGCCCTGGCACTAGGGAGGGGGAAGATGGGACACCTCCTGCACTCACCTGCAGCTGTACTCTGCACTCCTTAGTCAGCTCTATGCAGGTTCTTTCAACCTGTCGCCAAGCAGGATACTTTGAATCCTAGCAGGCCCTGCAATTAACCCTGGCTAGTGAGCTGGACGGCGAGGAACACTAGTCCCACCACTGCACTAATATTACATGAAGGGTAGGAAGACAAACAAGGGAAAAAGATATAAACACAAACTCCATGGCTGGAGCCAGACTCTGAAGCAGCAGATGGATGGTCTCAAGTCTGAAACCCAGCAGCGGCTATCACCAAGGCGGCCAGGAGAGAATGGATTCTATCAGCAGCAAAAGTTGATGGCTATTTGGAGGTGGTGAGAGTGATCACAGGGTGACTGCACCTGACATGGACTGCTAGAAAGCTGCTGGCAAAAAATCTGACCTTAACCCTTAATACAGTCAGAGCCTCAGAGCCCAAGCTTGTCACAAATCTCCTAATATTGGAAGACGTCCGTGATATGTAGAGGTTCCAGTAGGCGGTGAACGGTCTGAATCCGCATCCAGCAGTATGCCAAAAACTTCTCCGGATGCTTCCGTAGCTCCCTATAGAGACAAACAAAATGCTTTTTGGAGCATAGAGATCAAACAAACAAAAAATACGCCTTGACAGTGGCTACTGGGCTCACATAAAACTAACCTTGTTTATACGCTAAGTGTTTCAACTTTTTTATTTATTTCCTTAGCAGTAATGCATGTTCAAATTCCAGTGTTCAACGTTTGCATGCCTTAGTGTTTCAGAGTGCAGCTGTTTATTTGTTAGAGTATATTTCATGTTCAGTTTGCACCTGTTCACACTTGTCTACTAGGAAGTCCCATCAGCTTTCTCATTTTACATTATAGAGTCATGCCTCTGACTGAGCACTCATTCCCACTAGCTTAAGGCGATTTTTAGTTTCCTATTAACAGGTTCCTGCCCTCCCATAAAATTGTAAGCTTTTTCAATCCAGGTAGAGGCATTAGGTAGAGGTCCAACAAAAAGAGATACGCCTTGACACTGGCTGCTGGGCCTACATCAAAGTGGTCTTTTTTTATTTGCGAAGTGTTTCAATTTTTGTATATATTTCCTTAGCACAAAAATGGCAACATTTA
Source organism: Anomaloglossus baeobatrachus (assembly GCF_048569485.1). Classification (NCBI taxonomy): domain Eukaryota; kingdom Metazoa; phylum Chordata; class Amphibia; order Anura; family Aromobatidae; genus Anomaloglossus; species Anomaloglossus baeobatrachus. The sequence continues at coordinate 672,164,845 of NC_134355.1, read as the reverse complement.
TCCACTCAATAAAAAAAAAAGACCTGATGTTAAATTTTTTTTTTAAAGGGCATTACCACTATGACTCTTACTTGTCAGCAGGGTTCTTTTGACAATAAGCTGATAACAAAGTGTCTCCCTGCTGGGACACCCAGGGATCAGTTGTGAGCAACTCTGGTAGTGAGTGCTCAAATTCCAAGCAGCACCCCCACAGGAAAAATGAAGCATTACACAGTGGGTCCTTCAGAGGACAAGAGGCTCTTTTGAACTCATCTCACTGGACTCTGAAGAGCGGACCCCCACCACCCCTCTAGTAATCAAGAATTCCTTATTGATTAGTGGAGCAAATTACATACCGTAATTATAACTTTTTTCTTGGCCCCAAAAACCCATTCAAAAATGTTTCCTTCTACGAATACAAGTCTCAATTTTATTATTTATAAGAAACACACCCTTGTGGTCATGTATTCCAATATTTATTCCCCCTTACTGTAAAGAATCCTTCCCTATATTTTGGTAGTGTCACCTTTCTCCTACAGATAATGAGCTCAGTTCTTAGCATCAATCTTTTCATGCCATTTTTTTTGCATTGATCCTGGATACATTGGGTGCGGCACGGTGGCTCAGTGGTTAGCACTGCAGTCTTGTGGTGGCTCAGTGGTTAGCACTGCATCCTTGCAGCGCTGGGGTCCTGGGTTCTAGTCCCACTCAGGACAACATCTGCAAGGAGTTTGTATGTTCTCCCCGTGTTTGTGTGGGTTTCCTCCGGGTTCTCCGGTTTCCTCCCACACTCCAAAAAATATACTGATAGGGAATTTAGCTTGTGAGCCCCAATGGGGACAGTGTTGTCAATGTATGTAAAGCGCTGTGGAATTAATAGCTTTATATTAGTGAATAAATTATTATTATTATTATTATTATTATTATTATTAATAATAATAATAAATTATACATTTCTTCTCCAAGTTGAACAGACCTAATTATTCTTTTTGTTACTAGAAAGACCACCAGTCCTGATTATTCCTCTACTTTGTTTTTAACCCCACAGCAAATCCACTTTATAATGAAGATGTGGCCAAGGAGACTATTTATGGCATGTTCTTACACCCAAAAAGGATACTACTGCTCTTACTGTAAAGAATCATCACATTTTTTTTCTTTTTGCTGTAAATGATATCTCCCATCCTTCTGCTTTTGAACATTCTTCAAAGCTACTTTACTTTTAAACTGTCCCCCAAAACCACTTTATTTTCAAGAACTATTTATATTCTTGCATTCAAATCATGCTTGTACTGTAAAGAATCCTTTCACGGTTTCACACCGAACATTGTTTTTCTGGAAGTTTCAGTTTTTCACATGCTTCTAAAATTGTCAAACATGCACATTCTTGCTCCCCCTCTGGATTACATTACTAGGAGTTTGCATAATTGTTTATGAGGTTCTACCAGTGCGCGTCTCCTCCGGACACTGTGCAGGCGCACAGCATTAATACCAGGCAGCCGGTAGCCGCTCACGTCCCGTAATCTTAACAAGCACAAGCAATGGATGAAGTGATCTCACTTTCTATATAAAAGCAGTAAGTATGGACTTCTCCGAGCCGATACTGTAGTGTACGGAGGCGACAGGACCAGCTAGGCTCAGCGAGGGCTGGGAAGGATAAATTCGGTGTAGGGTTACATATCCGATGTCTCTCTCCACTGTATGTCGAATGGTGCCAAGACTGGGCTTAGGAAAGAAAACAGCTTTCTATACTTCTTTTTTTTTTCCGGCAATTAAAAAAGACAAAATTAATGGCCGTTATCTGGCCATTTTCTACTGTTGTGAAGGGGGGCGGGGAGGAATGCGGGGTGTCGCGGACGTTGGACTTTTCAAGGTCTTATAAAGAGAAAGCTTCAGAAGTTAGTATGACGGAGGAGGGAAAATTGGGATAAAATTAGTATGATGCCTTCCACAAGGGAAAGTTTCACCAATCGACCATTTAAAGTGTACCTGTCGTTTCAGAATAAGTCGTTAGATGTGTTAAAAAGAAGAAATAACATTATTTTTGGCCATTATATGACTTGTATCCTGCAATTCTCCCCTCTGTAGGGAGAATCTCCTCTACAGCATAGAGACATGAGGGATTCCTAATGTATGAAGCAAATGTTCAAAATGTGCAGCAGCATGGGGGACATTATACAGCAGCATGGGGGACATTATACAGCAGTACTGAGCAGTGTAACTGTGAATCCAGCACTAGTGTGAAATATAAACACTTACTAGAAAGTAGGAGCATGGAGGACATTATATAGCAGTACTGAGCAGTGTAGCTGTGAATCCAGCACTAGTGTGAAATATAAACACTTACTAGAAAGTAGGAGCATGGAGGACATAATATAGCAGTACTGAGCAGTGTAGCTGTGAATCCAGCAATAGTGTGAAATATAAACACTTACTAGAAAGTAGGAGCATGGAGGACATTATATAGCAGTACTGAGCAGTGTAGCTGTGAATCCAGCACTAGTGTGAAATATAAACACTTACTAGAATGTAGGAGCATGGAGGACATTATACAGCAGTACTGAGCAGTGTAGCTGTGAATCCAGCAATAGTGTGAAATATAAACACTTACTAGAAAGTAGGAGCATGGAGGACATTATACAGCAGTACTGAGCAGTGTAGCTGTGAATCCAGCACTAGTGTGAAATATAAACACTTACTAGAAAGTAGGAGCATGGAGGACATTATATAGCAGTACTGAGCAGTGTAGCTGTGAATCCAGCACTAGTGTGAAATATAAACACTTACTAGAAAGTAGGAGCATGGAGGACATTATACAGCAGTACTGAGCAGTGTAGCTGTGAAACCAGCACTAGTGTGAAATATAAACACTTACTAGAAAGTAGGAGCATGGAGGACATTATACAGCAGTACTGAGCAGTGTAACTGTGAATCCAGCACTAGTGTGAAATATAAACACTTACTAGAAAGTAGGAGCATGGAGGACATTTTACAGCAGTACTGAGCAGTGTAGCTGTGAATCCAGCACTAGTGTGAAATATAAACACTTACTAGAAAGTAGGAGCATGGAGGACATTATACAGCAGTACTGAGCAGTGTAGCTGTGAATCCAGCACTAGTGTGAAATATAAACACTTACTAGAAAGTAGGAGCATGGAGGACATTATATAGCAGTACTGAGCAGTGTAACTGTGCATCCAGCACTAGTGTGAAATATAAACACTTACTAGAATGTAGGAGCATGGAGGACATTATACAGCAGTACTGAGCAGTGTAGCTGTGAATCCAGCACTAGTGTGAAATATAAACACTTACTAGAAAGTAGGAGCATGGAGGACATTATACAGCAGTACTGAGCAGTGTAGCTGTGAATCCAGCACTAGTGTGAAATATAAACACTTACTAGAAAGTAGGAGCATGGAGGACATTATATAGCAGTACTGAGCAGTGTAACTGTGAATCCAGCACTAGTGTGAAATATAAACACTTACTAGAAAGTAGGAGCATGGAGGACATTATACAGCAGTACTGAGCAGTGTAGCTGTGAATCCAGCACTAGTGTGAAATATAAACACTTACTAGAAAGTAGGAGCATGGAGGACATTATATAGCAGTACTGAGCAGTGTAACTGTGAATCCAGCACTAGTGTGAAATATAAACACTTACTAGAAAGTAGGAGCATGGAGGACATTATACAGCAGTACTGAGCAGTGTAGCTGTGAATCCAGCACTAGTGTGAAATATAAACACTTACTAGAAAGTAGGAGCATGGAGGACATTATATAGCAGTACTGAGCAGTGTAACTGTGAATCCAGCACTAGTGTGAAATATAAACACTTACTAGAAAGTAGGAGCATGGAGGACATTATACAGCAGTACTGAGCAGTGTAGCTGTGAATCCAGCACTAGTGTGAAATATAAACACTTACTAGAAAGTAGGAGCATGGAGGACATTATACAGCAGTACTGAGCAGTGTAGCTGTGAATCCAGCACTAGTGTGAAATATAAACACTTACTAGAAAGTAGGAGCATGGAGGACATTATATAGCAGTACTGAGCAGTGTAACTGTGAATCCAGCACTAGCGTGAAATATAAACACTTACTAGAAAGTAGGAGCATGGAGGACATTATACAGCAGTACTGAGCAGTGTAGCTGTGAATCCAGCACTAGTGTGAAATATAAACACTTACTAGAAAGTAGGAGCATGGAGGACATTATACAGCAGTACTGAGCAGTGTAGCTGTGAATCCAGCACTAGTGTGAAATATAAACACTTACTAGAAAGTAGGAGCATGGAGGACATTATATAGCAGTACTGAGCAGTGTAACTGTGAATCCAGCACTAGTGTGAAATATAAACACTTACTAGAAAGTAGGAGCATGGAGGACGTTATATAGCAGTACTGAGCAGTGTAACTGTGAATCCAGCACTAGTATGAAATATAAACACTTACTAGAAAGTAGGAGCATGGAGGACATTATATAGTAGTACTGAGCAGTGTAACTGTGAATCCAGCACTAGTATGAAATATAAACACTTACTAGAAAGTAGGAGCATGGAGGACATTATATAGCAGTACTGAGCAGTGTAGCTGTGAATCCAGCACTAGTGTGAAATATAAACACTTACTAGAAAGTAGGAGCATGGAGGTCATTATACAGCAGTACTAGGCAGTGTAACTGTGAAATCAGCACAAGGGTGAAATAAAAACACTTACTAGAAAGCAGCAGCATGGAGGGCATTATACAGCAGTACTGAGCAGTGTAGCTGTGAATCCAGCACTAGGGTGAAATAAAAACACTTACTATCAACAGCAGCACAGAGGACATTATCCAATAGTACTGAGTGGTCTAAATAGTAGCAACCAGGCAAGCAGAGTATGGGGGGCTGCCGACATCCATTTCAACTGGATGTGTGCATTCAGTTGAAATGTATGGCAGAGCAGAGAGCCGAGATTGGTATTGATAAGCTTTTTGCTGAAAAGTGGTGACATTTTATCTAGTCAAGTGATATTTTTGAGAACGACATCCCATATATCAACGTGTAAGAATGAACTTATATACAGTGCCTTGCGAGAGTATGCTGCCCCTTGAATTTTTCAACCATTTCCCAAATTTCAGTACATAAAGATAAAAATTTTAATGTTCTAGTGAAGAATCCAACATGGGGTATGCGTCTATCAGTTTCGCACATGGAGAGACTGAAATTCTCGCCCATTCTTCCTTTGTAAACAGCTGGAGCTGAGTGAGGTTGGATGGAGGCGTTTGTGAACAGCAGTTTTCAGCTCTTTCCACAGATTCTCGATTGGGTTCAGGTCTGGACTGTGACTTGGCCATTCTAACACCTGGATACGTTTATTTGTGAACCATTCCATTGTAGATTTTGCTTTATGTTTGGGATCATTGTCTTGTTGAAAGACAAATCTCCGTCCCAGTCTCAGATCTTTTGCAGATTCCAACAGGTTTTCTTCAAGAATGGTCCTGTATTTGGCTCCATCCATCTTCCCATCAATTTTAACCATCTTCCCTATCCCTCCTGGAGATAAGCAGGCCCAAACCAGGCTGTTGCCACCACCATGTTTGACAGTGGGGATGGTGTCTTCAAGGTGATGAGCTGTGTTTCTTTTATGGCAAACATATCGTTTGGCATTTTGCCCAATAGTTCGATTTTGGTTTCATCTGACCAGAGCACCTTCTTCCACATGTTTGGTGTCTCCCAGGTGGCTTGTGCCAAAATTTAAACAACACTTTTTATGGACATCTTTGAGAAATGGCTTTCTTCTTGTCACTCTTCCATAAAGGCCAGATTTGTGCAGTGTACGACTGATTGTTGTCTATGGACAGACTCTCCCACCTCAGCTGTAGATCTCTGCAGTTCCTCCAGAGTGGTCATGGGCCTCTTGGCTGCATCTCTGATCAGTCTTCTTCTTGTTTGAGGTGAAAGTTTGGATGGACGGCCGGGTCTTGGTAGATTTGCAGTGGTATGATGCTCCTTCCATTTCAATATGATCGCTTGCACGGTGCTCCTTGGGATGTTTAAAGTTTTGGAAATCTTTTTGTAACCAAATCCTGCTTTAAACGTCTCCACAACAGTATCACGGACCTGCCTGTTGTGTTCCTTGGTCTTCATGATGCTTTCTGTGCTTTACACAGAACACTGAGACTATCACAGAGCAGGGGCATTTATACGGAGACTTGATTACACACAGGGGCTTATATTTATCATCATCAGTCATTTAGGACAACATTGGATTATTCAGAGATCCTCAATGAACTTCTGGAGTGAGTTTGCTGCACTGAAAGTAAAGGGGATGAATAATATTGCACGCCCCAATTTTCAGTTATTTATTTTTTTTAAAAAAAAGTATAAAATAAGCAATAAATTTCGTTCACCTTCACAATTGTGTCCCACTTGTTGTTGATTCTTCACCAGAACATTACATTTTTTTTTTGTCTTTATGTTTGAAGCCTGAAATGTGGGAAAAGGTTGAAAAATTCAAGGGGGCCGAATACTTTCGCAAGGCACTGTAGATGTTTGATACTAAGGGCTTCTAATCAAGGAAGGAGCTCAACATGGAACCATAGATGGAGCAAAGCTTTCACATCAAAAGATGACTTGCATTGCAGAGATTTTGTCAACTGTAACTATTGGTAAGGGCTCGCTCACGCTGCTGTATGTTGTGTCCGACCGCAAACCAACGTAACATCAGATCACACTCAGACCAATGTTATTATATGGGGGACTTGTCAGAACTAGCTTCGGACTGAGCCCATTCCAGGAAAAAAAAATAGTTTTATCCGATATTCATGCCAACGAGGCCATGGAAATCATTGGACTGCACTCGGACGACATCTGAGTGCAGCAGGGGTGTACATAGAAATCATGGGGCACCATAGCAAAGGTCTGAAGGCTTCCCCCTAATAAAAAAGTTAAATAAATCAACAGGTGTTCTTAAATCCAGGCAAATAAGATAGAGGCCATACATTGTCCAAGAAAAAGATTGCCCTGAGATAGAAGTTCCATATGCCATTGTCCATCATGCCATAATACATTGTGCTATAAATCATTGTTTCATGGGCCATAATACATGGTGCAGCTTTCCATACTCCCCGGACAAAGTAGATAGCTGGCCGGCCATTACTTTTACCCAGTAGCATAACTAGAGTCTGATGGGCCCCGGTGCAAAGTGCAAAGCTTGCCCTCCTGAATATTGGCATAGGCCATTGTAGCATTCTAAAGCCTATAAAGACATACAAGTTGCCCCCCACCCCCTCATTATTTAATATTGTTCCCCATCCTGGTAAATATGTCACCCACCTTGGTAAATATTTTCTACATCCTGTTATATATGTCCCCATTCTGGGCCCCTCATGGTGTATGTGCACATTCTGGACCCCTACAGGTATTTATGGCCCCATCCTGGTATATGAGGCACCATCCTGGTATTTATGGCCGCATCCTGGTACACATGGTCCTCATCCTGGGCCTATCCTGGTATATATGGGCCCTTCCTGGCACATAAGGCCCTCATCCTGAGCCCAAGCTGGTATATATGGGCCCATCCAATACGGTCCTCATCCTGAGCCCAAGCTGGTATATATGGTCCCATCCTGGCCCATACGGTCCTCATCTTGAGCCCAAGCTGGTATATATAGCCCCATCCTGGCACATATGGCCCTCATCCTGAGCCCAAGCTGGTTTGTATGGTCCCATCCTGGCCCATATGGTCCTCATCCTGAGCCCAAGCTAGTATATATAGCTCCATCCTGGCACATATAGCCCTCAACCTGAGCCCAACCTGTTATATATGGCCCCATCCTGGTACATTTGGCCCTCATAATGGGCCCATCCTTGGATATAAGGCCCCATCACACTGCACACAGTAAAAAAATAAAGAATTATACTCACCTGTCGTCCTCCCCTGGTGTACATTGTCCTCTTCTGATGCCGGCAACTGACTTCAGCGTGCAAGTGAAACAGTGCATGACGTCACGGCCATGCATACCCTCTTACACCAACGTCACCTGCTGGCATATTTGCTGCTCCCCATTATTGGGATTATGGGTGTGTGGAGCAGTGAATATTCATTCTCTTTAATAGAGGGCACACATCATCACCCAGTAGTTGCAGTAAGCCGGAGGCTGGGTGATCACTTGTGCTGCTATTAAAGAAAATGAATATTCACTGCTCCCGACACCCATAAAGCCACCCACCTCCAGGTGCCGACTTCAGTGCATAGAGGTGGGTGGCATTATGGGCATGGGGAGCAGTGAATATTAAGTTTCTTAAACAGCGGGCACATTTGCATATCAGGAACCTAACAGGTCATTGTGCCACAATGCATTTCAGCTGGATGCGTGGCTTTGGACACATTAGGAATCAATGGGGTCTGTAGATTGCTGACGGTATACGACGTATAACAGATCCAGCATGACATCGGGGTATCCATTTAATGCAGATTTTAACATTCTTGGAAATAGGATCTTGTATCAATGCACATTTTTCATTAGCAGTTGGTTGTCATTGACAGAGTAATCATCATATTAATTTCTTTTCATAAATCATGTTTGCACATGTGAAAAAAAACTTTGCAATGTATCTTATCAATGAAATCTGCTTTTTATTCCTCCTGGACCGATTATTTATTCTTGATATTGCATGTAATACTGAGTTGTCAATCTATTCATACCTTTCCAGGAGGAATAACAGAGGATCGTCACAATATATATTTCTATTAAAAGATGTTCCGCTATTGTTATTTCATGGAGAACACAAGTATTTACAAAAACAGGTGACCGATCCTCTTTCATTTTGTTTAACCCACCAAGAATTTAAGGGAGTTTCCATTATCTGATAAGTTGTCCCCAGCACCGGCGCTCGGTCCTCCCGTACATTACTATCGCACAATTAATTAATGTGTCCTTGACTGTGATACAGATCGGACTTGTCATCTGTTGCTAAATCTTCTTGTACAGAACATCCAAGTGTAAAAGATTATAGATTGTCTAAGAATAAATCAGTCACAACTCCATATCTAGGTGCAAAGAAAACATCACTTGCCAGTGTTCAGACTGCGCTCTTCTTCAATCCATCTATGATCAGCTACTTAAGGTGCTAGTGTTAGTTTATAACTCAAAAAACTTCCCCTTTAAGGGGAACCAATCAGCAGGATATTCATGTGCCGCCCCCGCGTCAGCAGCCGGGCTGCTCGGATCCGAATCCGCAGTGGCTCGAGGGGTCTCCGGACCCGGGGGTCAAGCGGCCACTCAAATCAAGGGGGTATTTACAGGGGATGGTGTATTTAAAGTTCGTGATGCCATCCATGGTGCGTGGTAAGGTGGAGTACCACTGCTGCAGCTGGGAGTACCCGGGGGTGATGGAGTGGGCCGCTAGGTGTTTTAACCCCTCCACGGGTAGGGGGGATGCCCTGGGACTCGGTGATGGTGCTTGGGGAGTGCCGTGGGAAACCAAGGGGAACACTTTCGTACTCACTCAGTCCATAAAGCTGACACCGACAACTTGGTAAACCAAAGTCTCTGGACACCGCTGCCTCTGAGGGGAGCTAGTTTGGGTCCCGTCCCCAATGGTGTTGCCTGGTGATCCGTGACCTGCCTCCTGGCACTAAGTTCACTTCTCAGTTGGTCCCTGTAGTGTAGAACTAGTCGGGTCCCACTCCCCAGTATGGCTAACTGTGGGAGCTTGCTCTCAGGGTTCATGCTTGGGATTTTCTGGACCGTTTTAGTGGAAAGTCCTATCCTCCTCGTTGCACTAGTACCCTGATTTTGGAGCGGGTGGAGAGCGGATCTTGAAGGCTCCATTCTCGTTGGATAAATTGTCAGGTTGCCTGAAGCTACTTCCTGACCTAGGGTCCACGTACCCCGTCTTGCCCTGGTCCCAGCCCGGTGATGGTACAAGGCCGCTGGCTGTCCTCCTCGACAGTTCCTTGCCCCTTGTCACAATCCCCTGCCGGTTGTCCTCCTCGACAGTTCCGTGCCCTTTGTCACGATCCGCTGCAACCGGGGATCCAGCTCCTACTAGGCCCAGACCACCGTCTGCCACCTAGTTGCTTCCAAGAAGCCCGGCTCCCGACCTCCTCTCTCCTTCACTTCCTACACTTCAGTGACCTACTAATGACACTCCTGACCTCCCCTTAACCAACCCCCCAAGTGGGCAACCCTATTCCACTCAGGCCGTCCACTGGTGGGTGTGGTGCAGAGTGTTCCTAGGATTTTGATTGGCTGATGTTGGCAACACCAAAAGTCAGGGACCCGTAACCAAGGAGGAGGTGGATATTGCACAGAAGGGAAGATTGCACAATACCCTGTGACGACCTGATAGGCCAGGTGCGTCACATTCATATATAAAGAAAAGCCAGTCCTATAATGTCCCTAGGATGCTGAATGTAAGCAGAGCTTTTGTTCTGAGATTGGAGGTTTTATTTCAGAAATGTGTGCAAGTAAAGTTCCAGCAATGCACTGCTATTTGATTGACAGGTGCAACAGGAAAGGAATATGTGAATCGGGCCTTGTTATCTATTCCCACCCCTTTCTGTCTGCCTGCACCGGAATTAATGTCTATGATGGTGACAGGGGGAGGAAGACCAGGTAGGCAGACAGGGGCGGGAATAGATAGCAAGACTCGACCTACATATTGAAGCCCATATTGCACCTGTCAATAGCTGTAACTTTACTTGCACATATTTCTGAAATAAAACTTCCAATCTCAGAACAAAACATATGATTACACTCAGCATCCTAGCACCAGTATAGCAGTGGCTTTACTTTACATATGAAAATCCTGCTGGTTGGTTCCCTTTAAGTAACAGCAGTGCCCCTCTTGTCCACATACCATGACTGATATTTAGGTTCATCCTGATGAAAGTAATCATGCAGAGAAAGAGGTGTCTAGAGGGGACAGAGGAGTCTGGTGGAGAGTACAGAGGTGTCTGGAGGGGAAAGAGAAATCTAGTGGAGAGTATAGAGAATGTCTGGAGGGGAAGGAGGAATCTAGTGGAGAGTATAGAGAATGTCTGGAGGGGAAGGAGGAATCTAGTGGAGAGTATAGAGAATGTCTGGAGGGGAAGGAGGAATCTAGTGGAGTGTATAGAGAATGTCTGGAGGGGAAGGAGGAATCTAGTGGAGAGTATAGAGAATGTCTGGAAGGGACAGAGGAATCTGATGGAGCAGCGGACGGTAGGAGAGAGTCTGATATAATGGGGTAGAGCATTCCAGAGTATGGGGGAGGCACGGGAGAAATCTTGTACGCGATTGTGGGAAGAGGAGATAAGAGAGGAGCAGAGAAGGAGATCTTGTGAGGCAGGTAGGTACTCGGAGACTAGGTAAGAGATGTAGGGAGGAGACAGGTTGTGGATGGCTTTGTAGGTCATGGTTAGGGTTTTGAACTGGAGTCTTTGGCCAATGGGAAGCCAGTGAAGGGATTGGCAGAGTGATGAGGCTGGGAAATAACGAGGGGAGAGGTGGATTAATCGGGCCGCAGAGTTTAGGATAGATTGGGGTGGAAGAGTGTTGGAAGGGAGGCCACAGAGCAGGAGGTTGCAGTAGTCGAGGCGGGAGATGATGAGGGCATGCACTAATGTTTTTGCTGATTCTTGTTTAAGGTAAAAACAATTCCCAAGAAAATGTCAAAATTCTGGGGGTGGGGGGTTGAGTTTCATCATTTCTCCATGTTTGGAATTTTTTCCCAGTTTTACATGGTAAAATGAATGATGTCATTCCACAGTACATCTCATCCCACAAAAAGACAAGCCCTCATTTGTCTATGTGGACAGAAAAATAAAAACGTTATGGCTCTGAGAAAATGGAGGAAAAAACGAAAATGCAAAAATGGAAATTGGTCCCTTCGTGCAGGGTTTATGAATCTGTCTGGAAATAACAAATTTTGCAATATTTTTTCTCTAGATTTTGAATATATTTATACGCAGAAGCCACTAACACCCTTGAATCAGCCAATGAGTGACAGAAAACATCTGGACTTGTGACTTTACTAATAAAAGTTTTGTTGCGTCCCCATTGGTTCTGACTGTTCCTCTTCTTTGTGCTCGGGGAGTCGGAGCCTCGGGTCTCATGCCCTTGAAAACATTGTGTTTGTGTAATTTTAGTGTGAAATTCCTCTCTCCTACCTCCCCGTACGGCCTTGTACATTGCGGTTGGGGGATTCCAGCAAGATGAAAACAGTGAGTATGAACTTGTAGACGGAAGAAAAGGAAAAAAGAAAATAACTGAATGGAAGATAAACAAGTGTGAAGGTCAACGGCACAAGCTGCGAAGAAGAAGAATGTGAAGAAGACCCGGTATCTCTCAATGACAGGTCGTTAGCACTATAACCGGATCCGTTCCTTATACTTTGTAGCACACATGCAATCTCATGACTCCTGTTAGGGTGTAAAGGACAAAGCAACACATTTTAAAAAATGAGTGCCCCCCTATAAGCATTACAGACCCTCCAAACCCAACACTGTGCGCCACACTCCCATCCGAGTCTGTCCATATAACATAAAAATAAAAGCAGATTTGTCACCAGATTTCACAACACAAGCTGCATACATAATTATATAGATTGATTTGACCTGATGGGACTGGTGTACTTACTTTATCTTTAAACTTATTAGTTTGTATTGTGAAATCTGGCGATAGATCCTCATACTGATCTATATAAGATATGTCATAAATATCAGATCAGTAGGCGTCTGACGCCTGACACACACCGACGATCAGTTCTTATCATGTCCAATGGTGGTAAGGATGGGTCACCGTTATTGGCTGCTGCCAGATACCTACTACTTATAGTTGATCAGGGGGGTGCCAAGTGTCGGATCCAAGGTGACACCAGCTGATCGATGGGAATGCCAAGAGCTGGACCACTATTGATAACAGCTGGTTGGTGGGAATGCCAAGAGCTGGACCACTATTGATAACAGCTGGTTGGTGGGAATGCCAAGAGCTGGACTTTAATGATAATAGCTGATTGGTGGTGATGTCAAGAGTATGACCCCTAATGATAACAGGTGATTGGTAGGATTGCCAAGAGCCGGAGCCATAATGTTAAGAGCTAATTGGTGGAGTTCCCAATAGCTGGACCCATAATAATGACAGCTGATTAGTAGGGTCGCCAAGAGCAGGACCCCTAAAGATAACAGCTGATCGATGGGAATGCTAAGACCCGGACTTATATTAACAGCTGATTGGTGGGAATGCCAAAAGCAGGACCCATAATGATAACAGCTGATTGGTTGGGGTGCCAAGAGCTGGACCCATATTGATAATAGTTGATTGGTGGGGGTGTCAAAAGCTGAACCCATAATGATAGCAGCTGATCGGTGGGAATGTCAAGAGACCCATAATGATAACAACTGATTGATGGGGGATCCCAAGAGCAGGACCCCTAATGATAACAGCTGATTGGAGGGAGTGTCCAAGAGCAGGACCCCTAATAATAACAGCTGATTGGTGGGGGTGCCCAAGAGCAGGACCCATAATGATAACAGCTGATTGGTGGGGGTGCCCAAGAGCAGGACCCATAATGATAACAGCTGATTGGTAGGATTGCCAAGAGCCGAAGCCATATTGATAAGAGCTGATTTGTGGGGTTGCCAAGAGCCGTACTTATAATAACAGCTGATTGGTGGGAATGCCAAGAGCCGGACCCATAATGATAATAGCTGATAGATGAGTATGCCAAGAGTAGGACCCCTAAAGATAGACCCCTAAAGATAACAGCTCATCAATGGGAATGCCAAGAACCGGACTTATAATAACAGCTGATTGGTGGGAATGCCAAGAACAGGACCCATAATGATAGCAGCTGATTGGTAGGGGTGTCAAGAGCTGGACCCATAATGATAAGGGCTGATTTGTTGGTGTGCCAAGAGCAGGAGCCATAATGATAAGGGCTGATTGGTGGTAATGCCAGGAGCTTGACCTATAATAATAATAATAATAGCTGATCAGTGGGAATGTCAAGGGATGAAGCCATAATGATAACAGCTGATCAATGGGGTGCCAAGAGCAGGACTCATAGTGATAACAGATGATTGGTGGGAATGCCAAGAGCTGGACCCATAAGGATAACAGCTGATTGGTGTAGGTGCCAATAGCCGGACACATGGTGATAACAGCTGATCGATGGGGTTACCAAGAGCAGGACCCCTAATGATAGCAACTGATCAGTGGGGTGCCAGGTGTCCAACCTATGGTGATTACAACTGATTGTGCAGGTACCAAGTGTTGGACCCATAAATAAAGCAGCTGATCAGTAGGGATGCCAACTGTTTTACCCATGGTGATAACTTCTGATCATGGTAGTTCTTCTGGCATCTATCTCTCCTGACTCCCCCATACACAGGATTGCTCACTCGGCCAAGCACTCCAATGTTATCTATGAGTGAGCCACAGTCAGACTCTTCTGGTGGCGTCTTATTTCACCTAGAACAAAATCGGACATGTTGGATCCTTATCTCTATCATAGATCTGGTGCCGCCATATACATAAGACTGTCACCCCAGTCTGCCTATGTTGGCAAGGTTGACTCCTGTTATTGTTATGTGTATGGGGCCATAACTCTTCTCCATTCCCTCTTTCAAAATCTTTACTCAGAACCATATCCCACTCCACCCACCCACCCAGTGACTCTCACCAAAGATGATGTTGAGGGGGAAAAAGAATCTGGTGTAGAATATCAATGTTCACTTTGTTCTCAGGGAAGAAATCAACCAACAGAAGTGACCTCTACTTTCCTCTAAATCGTAAGGAAGCTTCATCGAATGGTTATGACCACCATCTCCTTCTGGCCAACATCCACCGGTAGAGACGTGCCGTAAGGCTTAAGTTCACTTGATCAAAGTTACCATAAATGTATTGTAATAGATAAACCAATCAATAGCATAGAGGTCGGTAAACATTTCTCAGTTGCTGTCTCAGATTTTCAGAACCTCTTATCTGTTATCTTCTCCGAGGAGGCTTCATATCTCTTTCTGGCTCTATAGACTTCCAGCATAATACACGTCTGATGTGATCTCGGCAGCGCTTACATCATATGTTTTCTGTGAAACAGTCAGAACAAAAGCAGTAAAAAAATGCAAAACAATCACTGCCTAATGCAGACAGGAAAAGGGAATTTGTTACCAACTAGAAGGCCTAAACGTGATGAAAACTATTCCGTCATGGCCAAGGAATGAGCGCCTATAGAGGAAAGGGAAATATTATATTTTCACAGCGGTTATTAAAATATTTTGTCAATGGCAACAACTATAATCCAAGAGATTATAATAAATTACATATAATGTGAAAAAAATTAAATGCAAAAAGCTTTATAATTACAATATCAATATCGGATCAGTGTCTTACTTCCCTCTCCCCATTGAATTCACATTCACAATTATCAAGTATGTGTCTAGGGGGTCCACAGGAATATCTGAACAAGTGTGCATTGAAAACAGAGATCATTTTAAGGCCCCTGTGTCATGGGTGACAGACAGTCCTGTGGTGTCCGACTATACAGTATAAGGTCGCAGTGTTTCGCTGCGCAGAATGTTCCTTGAGCTTCTATTATTCCTGCTTGGTCTATTTGGCATCCTACGTATATCCTCTGCTTGGTTTTCATCCCTTTCCCTTTAGGACCCTGCGTGTCATGATCCAGGCTGGCTTCTGACTCGGTTCTGCTTTCTGACTTTGATACTGATCCTCCCTTTGCAGTGACTCGACTTTCCTGGCTGGACCCTGACTGTTTGACTACTCTATTGCCCCCTGGTGATTCGCCTGTTAACATTGCTGAAGTTACTCTGCTGTACTTAAGCTGCCTTTCCGTTACAGTGTTTCTTTGTCTCTCCTTCACTACTCTGCTGCCACCTAGTGTGTAATACTTATTATATGTTCTGAGGATTTCGATAGCGTAGGGCAATGATCAGCAGAGACGAGTTTTTGATACAAGATGTTTTATAATCTGTAACCACGGTAGATAACAACGGAACAAACACAGCAATACAAATACACACAATACCTTCCCGAAGCGGAGCGGAGGGAATTCCCGGGGCCACGCACCGGACTCCCCCAGGGAGACCACCAGAGCGAACCCCTATACAGGGACTGTCCGGCAATCACCCCGGAAGGCCTAAATGCGCAGCAGCCGGGACACAAGGGGCAAGCGGTAAAAGTCCAGGAGTGTCCGTACGGGATGATTGTCCAGAGTGGTTACGAACCAGAGAGAACCGGGCAGAGTGCTGACCTAAGATGGCAGACGGAATCCGGGCACAGCTTGAGAAACCGGGTAAGGTCCAGAGTCGGTCGGTCGGTAGTCTTTAGGAGGATCCAAAAGCAATCAGGATTAGCAGCAGCAAAGCAGGAGCACACAGCAAGCAGTATACTCAGGCACTGGACTGGGCTGAGAGGCGGCCTTTTAAGCAGCTGGACAGGAAGTAGGGCAACAGAACCTTAAAACTCCATGTTAACTGAGGGCAAGCTCATTCAAAAGAGAACTGGAAAACCTGGAAACCTGACATTACTCCCCCCCCCAGAGACGGCCTCAGGACGGATCAGGGCCCGGCTTGTCCGGGAACCGTCGATGAAACTGAGCGATCTTCCGGGGTGCCCGAATGTTACCCACCGGTTCCCAGGAATCGTCCTCGGGGGCGTACCCCTGCCAACGTACCAGATATTGAAGCCGACGACGATGGAGCCGGGAGTCAATAATGTCCTCAACCACGAACTGCTCCTCGCCGTCGACCATCACAGGCGGAGGAGGAGGCACAACACGACCACGAAACGTATTAGGGGAGACAGGTTTGAGGAGAGACACATGAAAGACCGGGTGTACCTTTAGATGGTGCGGCAACCGTAGCCGGCAGGCCACAGGGCTCACGATCCCGGTGATCTTAAATGGACCGATGAATTTTTGTCCCAGCTTCTGCGAAGGAACACCCAATCTCAGGTTTTTGGTGGACAACCATACAGAGTCCCCTACCTTGTACATGGGTGCCGGTTTCCGGTGAGTGTCGGCCGACCTCTTGTAACGCTCCTGGGCCGTAGCCACAGTGTCCTTCAGAACCTCCAGATTTTGTCGTAGCTCTGTCAATCTGTCCTCCACCGCTGGCACCGAAACCGCAACCGGTGACCTAGGCAAAACATTCGGATGGTAACCTAAGTTAGCGAAAAAGGGCGTTACCTTAGTGGAGCTGCTCTGAGTGTTGTTATATGAGAACTCCGCCAACGGAAGCATCTTCAACCAATCGTCTTGGAGATGGCTGACATAACATCGAAGGTATTGTTCCAGGGTTTGATTCGTCCGTTCGGTTTGCCCATTTGTCTGAGGATGGTATGCAGAAGACAAACAGACATCAATCTGGAGTGCCGTACAAAACCCCTTCCAGAATCTAGACGTGAACTGCACGCCCCGGTCAGAGATGATCTCGTCTGGTACCCCATGCAATCGGAATACATTCTGGATAACCAAATCCACTGTCTCTGCGGCTGAGGGAAGACCGGTTCACGGAATGAAGTGAGCAGCTTTAGTCAATCGATCTACCACCACTAAAATGGTATTGTGTCCGCATGAGACCGGCAACTCCACAATAAAATCCATGGAGATAGACCCCCAAGGGCGAGATGGCACGGGTAACGGTTGGAGGAGTCCCGTAGGAGCCACATGAGGGACCTTGCACCGGGCACAAACCACACATGAGTGGACATAGTCCTTCACATCCTTTAAGCAAGTAGGCCACCAGAAAAAACGGCTCAGAAATTCTTGCGTCTTCTGTACCCCCCTATGACCAGCCAACACGGAGTCATGGACCAACTTGAGAACCCGAAGTCTTACGGCCTCCGGGACATAAATGCGTCGCTCTCTCAACCACACACCATTCCGAAGAACAAGCGTTACATCATTCGGGGGTGCAGCAAGAAATACGTCACCATCATAGGCCAGCTTGATGTCCTTCCACAAGTCCTGGTCCTGGATTACTCCAACGAAATTGGCATCCGATAACACGGTCTGAGACGGGGTTCCGGGCACGGAGTCCACGGCGTGGATTCGGGACAAGGCATCGGCTTTCCCATTACGTGAACCTGGACGGTATGTAACGACAAAATTGAATTGGTTAAGAAATAGGCTCCAACGGGCTTGCCGTGGAGACAGGCACCTGGCAGACTTCAGAAATTCCAGATTACGATGATCCGTGAGCACTATCACTTGCTGCGCGGCTCCCTGTAAGTGGTGTCTCCATTCCTTGAAAGCAGAAATAATCGCTGTCACAAACCACCGGGGGGGTCACTCAGAAATCCCCCGCGCTGGCTACCAGTACGTCACAATCGGGGGGTAACAAGTGGGGGTCACCCCTCCTTTATACCTCCCGACCGACAGACAGAGCACGTGACGCGCTCTCTAGCGCCCCTCTTATAGTCAGGCCAATTATGGAATTGCCCGACAATAAGCAAGGAGGCCGCTATACTACTTATGCCGATTATTGAAGGGTCCCCGGTGAGAGTAGGGTATATATTCCCCCGACCTCCGCGGGCGGAATATATAAAATCTCCCCGAATCTCACTGGCCTCCCCACAATAATCCTTGGCACAATTCGCTGCCACCAACCGATTTACGGTAACTATTAGCCGAACACACAGACGTGGGATTCAAGATCGAGATAACAGAACAGCCCAAGATTAATTATATAATTTAATCAGCCTAAAGCACACTAGAACTACAATATATACAATAGGGAATCTACAGAATATACATATGTCAGAGTACAGTTACAAGCAAAGCATGGGTTACAAACAGGCATACACAGTTCCAGCAGTTACCTTGTTCCGTCTGGCCACAGGGGGGCGCTGTACCCAGGTTTCTAGGATCCTTCCCACAGATGTTTCCTACACGTGCCCCCAGCGAAAAGAACACTGGAAAATGGCCGAAGTAGGGTTATCAACCTGGGCAGATCCAGGTCCCCTCCTACCTTAGTGACCTCACAGGGAAGCACTGCTCCACCCCTGGCTTGAGTTATGGACAATCCACAACATGGAATATGGGCCATAACTTTGCCTGGGAGCGTCGTAGGCGGACGCCAATGCTCTCATTGTGACAGTTATGAATTTAGCTACAGAACGAGGGGACTCATGACCTGTCTGCCAGTTCCCCATTGGCTGATATCACGCCTGGGGCATTTCCCAATGTCCTGCTCCCATAAAAAGGGTGTGCCGGCATCGTCCGCATGCGGAGACACCATTTTTATGGTTGCCGTATTTATCGGAAATATGGCCCGCGAGATATGAACCATTTTTTACTGGAGTCGTTCTGTCTGGCTATTTCCATAGCCTTGCTAATGAGATACAACTCTTGTTACAGGGTGACGGCAGGGAGTCATCCTGTGTCCATTGTTCCCACACCACCTCATTTCCATATCACAGGACATGGCCATGGAGGTGTAAGTGGAACACTGAGAACAAGAAGGGAGGGGGCACTGCCAGGGAGTGATGAGGGATTATGACTGGAGTCATAATTCATCTTCATATCCCGGGATTTGCCTCACAATCGCCAATAATTCCTTGTCCGCAATGTCGTAGTTCCTTTCTGCAGGGGACAACCGGCGGGAAAAGAAGGCACACGGATGCAAGAGACTCTTGTCCCCGGTCCTTTGAGAAAGAATGGCCCCTAATGCATAGTCGGAAGCGTCGACCTCCACGATAAAGGGAAGTGCGGGATTCGGATGGACTAATATTGGCGCTGAGGTAAAACATACCTTGAGACGATGGAATGCTTCCTGGGCCTGGGCGGACCACACAAACTTCTGTCCTTTCTTGGTTAACAGAGTGATGGGACGGACAATCTCTGAAAAGTTACGGATAAAGCGTCGGTAAAAGTTGGCAAAACCGACAAAGCGTTGTACCTCCTTGATGTTTCCCGGTTCCGGCCAGTCCAGAATGGCTTGTATCTTGCTAGATTCCATGTTTAGTCCCTGAGGAGAGATGACATAACCTAAGAATTGTATTTGTGAGCAGTGGAACTCGCATTTCTCCAGCTTAATGTACAGGTGGTTTTCCCTCAGACGGGTAAGTACGGTCTTGACGTGCTCCTGGTGTTCCTGTAGAGAATCAGAAAAGATTAGGATATCGTCCAGATAGATCACCATGAATTGGTCCATGATATCCCTAAAAATATCGTTAACTAGATGTTGAAATGCCGCGGGAGCGTTACAAAGTCCAAAAGGCATCACTAGGTACTCAAAATGTCCGTACCGACATCGGAACGCGGTCTTCCACTCGTCTCCGGGACGTATACGAAGCAGATTATATGCCCCACGGAGGTCCAATTTGGTGAATATTTTTGCCTGTTGGACCCTCTCCAATAGCTCAGGAATCAACGGTAACGGATACCGGTTCCGGATGGTTATTTTATTCAGTTCCCGGTAGTCAATACAGGGTCTCAGAGTCCCCTCTTTCTTTTTCACGAAAAAGATGGGTGCCCCTGCGGGGGAGGTAGACGGACGAATAAATCCCTTGGCTAGGCTTTCATCAATATACTCTTTTAGTGCTGCTAGCTCAGGTGCCGCCAACGGGTAGACATGACCAAACGGAATCTCCGCCCCTGGGAGTAAGTCTATGGGGCAATCATATGGTCTATGCGGGGGAAGTCGGTCGGCTTTTCTTTTGTCGCATATATCAGCGAAGTCACGGTAAACCGGGGGTAAAACAGGTACCTGTACAGT
The DNA here is from genome assembly GCF_048569485.1 of Anomaloglossus baeobatrachus. Lineage (NCBI taxonomy): Eukaryota > Metazoa > Chordata > Amphibia > Anura > Aromobatidae > Anomaloglossus > Anomaloglossus baeobatrachus. Next base: position 672,144,153 of record NC_134355.1, on the reverse strand, counting down.
GCTCTCCGTATTTGGTGGTACTGGAACCGGAACAGCTGGACTAATGGTCGGAATATTCTGCGGTGGGAAGGATATTTCCTTAGTTTCCCAATCGATGACCGGATTTGTAGACCGTAGCCACGGAATACCTAAAATAATCGGAAAATGAGGAGATGAAATTAGCATGAAAACAAGGGTCTCCTGCTGACCTGGCTTCATGACGCATTCTAGCGGTACGGTTTCCCGATCGACTGGTCCAGAGATTAACGGAGATCCGTCTACCGTCTCCATGGTAACCGGTGAGGATCTTTGCTGAGTCCGGATACCGTGTTTCCTGGCAAAAGAAGAGTCCATGAAATTTCCCCCTGCCCCAGAGTCTATCATTGCAGAGGTAGGTATTAGCTGTCCCTCCCACCGGATCTGAATGGGGAGCGAGCAATGGGTATATTTCCCTTCCGAGTCCTTAGGTGATGTTGACATTACAGTCAAGGGAAATACCGCATCCAAGTGTCCACTTGCCTCAGAGATATCGGACTCTGCGTCCGTGTTGTCACACTCTGCCATGGCTGCCAATACCTTATTTGGGCGATTCGGACGTTTCGGGCAGTCGATCAAGAAATGGTCCGATTGACCGCAATAGAAACACAAACGCTCACGGAGCCGGTGTTCGCGACGTTCATTGGTCTCTCGCTTTTGCAGAGAGTCTACTTGCATAGGAACGTCCTCGGCCTCCCGTGGCGTCCTGAGAGCGGGTTCTCTGGAAGGAAATGTAAAGTTGTTTACACGGTTTACAGCCGCCCATTTTTCCTGTCTACGTTCCGTCAAGCGGGTATCAATACGCACACAGTGCTGGAGAAACAGTTCAAAATCCCCTGGAGATTCGGAACGAGCTAACTCGTCCTTGATGGTACCGGACAACCCCTTTCTGAAAACAGATAATAATGCATTGTTTCCCCAGTCGGTGTCTACCACTACCCTCTTAAATTCAGTGGCGTATTCAACGACAGAACGCTTTCCCTGACGTAAGGAAAGGAGAGCCGATTCAGCGGTAGCACGGCGATTCGGATCATCAAACATTTGCGCCATTGCGGTCAGAAAATCATCTAGGTGATTTAAACGGATGTCTCGGTTCTCTATCATAGGATTAGCCCAAGCCAGTGCTCGTGAGGTTAATAACATAATTATACATAACACTTTGGACCGGTCAGAACGGTAATAATCAGCATGTACATCAAAAAACAGTATACATTGGTTCACAAATCCACGAAACTGACCACGGTCACCATTGAAACGGAATGGGGGTAACCTAGGCATACCGGCAGCTGATACGGACGTAGTGGGGCCGGCTTCCTGAGCCTCCACTCTGACTTGCAAATCCTGTATAGCCGGACCCAGTACCTGGTGATCATGACCCAGCTGTGCCTCCACATCTCTAAGTTTAGTCTGCACCACCTCCATCTCCTGCTGCAAGGAGTTAATCATAGAAAAGAGCTGATCTACTCCTCGTGTCTCAGTCATTGCCCCAGCGAAATCCTCTTTTTTAGGCCTGAGTATAATGTAATACTTATTATATGTTCTGAGGATTTCGATAGCGTAGGGCAATGATCAGCAGAGACGAGTTTTTGATACAAGATGTTTTATAATCTGTAACCACGGTAGATAACAACGGAACAAACACAGCAATACAAATACACACAATACCTTCCCGAAGCGGAGCGGAGGGAATTCCCGGGGCCACGCACCGGACTCCCCCAGGGAGACCACCAGAGCGAACCCCTATACAGGGACTGTCCGGCAATCACCCCGGAAGGCCTAAATGCGCAGCAGCCGGGACACAAGGGGCAAGCGGTAAAAGTCCAGGAGTGTCCGTACGGGATGATTGTCCAGAGTGGTTACGAACCAGAGAGAACCGGGCAGAGTGCTGACCTAAGATGGCAGACGGAATCCGGGCACAGCTTGAGAAACCGGGTAAGGTCCAGAGTCGGTCGGTCGGTAGTCTTTAGGAGGATCCAAAAGCAATCAGGATTAGCAGCAGCAAAGCAGGAGCACACAGCAAGCAGTATACTCAGGCACTGGACTGGGCTGAGAGGCGGCCTTTTAAGCAGCTGGACAGGAAGTAGGGCAACAGAACCTTAAAACTCCATGTTAACTGAGGGCAAGCTCATTCAAAAGAGAACTGGAAAACCTGGAAACCTGACATAGTGGGGATTACGCTGTACTGCGTCTTACTAGCCTTTGTACAGCGTGACACTGCAGCATTCCTCACCCTTATCAGCACTTCCCTTGGTGTCCTTATATGCCCTCATTTCCCTTACTCTGTACTGGTGATAGGTCTAATACCCTTAGCAAGTCTTCAGTGCAAGCAGTCGGCTTGTATTCATCTGGAGAATTTTTCTTGTTCCTCTCCCTGAGTCATCTGAAGATGTAATTTACATCCTTTCCCCCTGTTTGTTATCGGTGTGTCTTCTATAGAGCTTATGTGGCGCCACAGGTTATTGCATCTGACTTAAGGTGCAATACTCATCCCAGGTAAGGAAGAGGTAAACCACTGGTTTTCACTTAAACAACACACGCAGCTCAGGTGCTTTCCCACTGGAACTGGGCTAAAGGTGGTCACCATAACAACGGGTTTTTCCCAGCCGCCAGTGAGTCATCAGGAAGGTGGGGGCAGCACAGGGGAAGTGAGAGAACACATAGTTTTTACCTCAGAATAGTCTGAGACTCAGAACAACACGTACGCTGTGGAGAGTGCTTTAGAGCTTCCACAGTTAGGAAGCACTGTGGAGAGTGCTTTAGAGCTTCCACAGTTAGGACCGATCAGACTGGAAGGAGCAGAGGACAACCAGTGGAGCTGTGGGACACAGGAGCAACAGGGTAGCTGAAGGTAGAGCTCAATAGTTCCCTCAGCAGCGGCGCAGTTCAGGGTGCAGACCCCTAGGGTGGCGTACACTCCACGTTGCACCACCAGATTCTGCAGGACAGGGGGATTTCATTTCTCTCTGACCACCAAAGATCTCGAGGCACAACAGCACAAAGAGTCAGGAGTCAGGACCACAGTCGGGCCCACATTTGAATCACGCTGCCTGCGAACGGGACAGGAACTTTAACACCGATCAGGGCTCCCGAAGCACTTCAAGTCACGGGGATCCACACAGAAAGCGCAAGGAAGGAGGGTCTCACACTCCATAACACCGGTGGTGGCTTCTGAGGTACCCGGGAACAGCTGTGGCCCATCACAGAGGAAACCGGCATTCCAAGGGGGACAACTAAACTGTGAGTAAAAGACCTGGAACTGCAAAAACTACTGTGTCAGCCCCTCATTGCCATTGCTGTCGCCCCGCGCTTCGGCGTCCAAGGCCACTACTACCACCGTCATCCTCCCTGGGGCCTAGTTTCACCTGCGGGAAGCTGAACTATCCTAGCTGCGACACCATCCACTCCAGAGGACAACGACCACAACTGCGGCTAATCCCTGGCCGCATATCGCAGGAGGCATCACGAAACAAATACAACTCCTATCATCCTCATCATCACCCATCCTTATGCCATCTCCATCCCTCTTTTGGTGTACACCTCGGGGCCACGAAGCCGGGCAGGGCCACCTGTGACATCCCTGACCCAACATCACCAGCCCGGCGATGAGTAAGTTTAACCCCTACTCCGTGGGTGCTACACTTAGTGGGGTTGACAAAGCGCTGATCCCATCCATTCCCTAACTAGAATCCATTTCAGGGTCAGCCAGGGCCAGCTAACTACACCGGCCGATCAGTCCTGATCATAGCTCTCTAGTTTAGTTCCTGATTTTTCGAGGTTTAAGTGAACAGCTCTAAATTAAAAAAAAATATTTAATTAAGTTATTACCAACTTTGAAGACGACCATCTTGAGGGATCAATCCGGGAAGTACATTCTGACAACCCTCTGGAAAGTGTTATGTTGTCATGACTATAGCTGGACGCTGATGGGGTTAAGTCTGGTGGGAGGGGTCTGTTCAGTTGTGTCTCTTTCCAAGGCTCACACCACTTTATCATGGTGTGGATTCCTCCGGAACGCCGCCAGTAATAGTTCCTGCTCTGCAGCGTGCGCAACTGGTTCTTGTGAGTTAGCCCTGATCTGTCCCGCTACCCAGCTTTCCTCTCCCTGACCTCCGTTCCCTTGTACTGTTTGTCTGTCCTGTCTACCTGACCCTGGTCCTGTTCTTTGTCTCAGCCTCCTCCCCCTCCTTGTACTTACTTGGTCTCCTGGCCTCTGACCTTGGTAACATTTCCTGACCTCAGCTCTGCTTCCCCGTTTGGCTTCTTGGCTCCTGATCCTTTTGCTTCCCCCTATTTATGGCTTGCTCACTCTCCCCTGTATTGACGTGACATCCCAGCTTCCTGCCTACTCTTTTTGGTGCTTGCGCCCTCTTGTGGATTTTTGTCTAACTGCACTTTGGAGTTTCAACTCCATTCTGCCTCTGCACCCCCTGGTGGAAGCCTGACAGGTATCACAAGGAGGCATAAGATTTCATGTAAGAACAGCCACTTTTTAGGAAATAAATCATACATTGTACTAACCAATATGTGCATGATAAAGGGAGGCTATACTGGAGAATACAAAAAGGAGCAAAAATGTAGCATAACAATTTTATTAATACATATAATATGAAGGATATATATAATTCATAAAGTAGCCAAGCAGTACAATGCACAGAAGCACTAGTCAGTGGACAAATATGAATGCATAGGAAATAATTCATATGAATATGCTAGACGTCTTGGTCATAAATATACATGCTGACATAAAAATGTCAGAATCATGAGTGCATAGTAAACAAACTCATAGCATAATAGTAGTGCAAACTGCAAGATTAGCACAGAAAAACAGTCCCTAACTCGAGTTTCGCCTGTTCAGTATTTTGCTTCCTCAGGGGGTCTGGTATACTCATCTAACTAACCGGATCTTAAATATTGTAGGTGCCGATCTCTTGATCAATTCACCAATCAATGATATTAAGGTAATTGGTGCGTACGTGCCCAGATGTGCACATCCAACAATTTAGGTAGTACCACGCATGCGCAGGAGCATGAATACATCACTTTGGCATGCGAGCATTCACGGACACCATAACAACTTGCTTATTTTATTTTTACCAGTTGCATGTTTTTGACCTCTTGCTCTTCTTTTGCATTTGACACATTTACTTACCTTTTAAAATTGATGTGCACATGTGCGCTCCACTGCTTTGTGCACTCTTTTGTCTTTCAGCATCTTCATGGTGTCCGCCTACGCTCCTTCACATGCGCGGTATGACCTAGATGGCTGTGGTAACAATTAGTGGGTGTGCAAGTCTGGGCGCGCATCTGCCATTTACCTCAATATCATTGGTTGATGTTCCCATCATCTGAACTGTTTAAGTCCTGTCAGTTAGATTAGTATACCAGACCTCCTGAAGAAGCAACATACCGAAAATGCGAAACGCAAGTTGGGAACTGTTTTTCTGTGCTGAACTTGCCATTTGCATTACTATTATGGTATGAGTCTGTTTACTATGCACTTATGATTTTGAAATTTTTATGTCTGAATGTACTGTATATTTATGACCACGATGTCTAGCATACTTATATGAATTATTTCCTATGCATTGATATTGTCACACAGAGTTTTAGACAAGACTGTCGTTGCGGCATCAGACACTGTTCACATTGCAGATTTTGACACTTCACCCGATGGTTTCTCTGGTGTTTCTGATCCACACAGGCAAACTCGGGCAACGACCAACTGTGTGCTCAGTCAAAGACAGTCTATCAAGAGTTAACCTCTGCTAGCTTGCTTGTTAGGCCTCTGAGATCACATGTTGTAAGGAAGCCAATCCCATCTGCTCCTCTCATACTTATGTTGGAGGAGATCGTCCACCCACGCCGACTATAGTTCTTATATGTTAGTCTATGAGCTGTGGTTTCCCAGATTTGCTGGACAGAGAGTAGCCTGTGCTTGATGTTGTTGTGAAGTTTACCCATCAACTTGTTGTTTCCACCATGCTCTTATTTTCCTCCTAATCTCTTATTGTCTTACACCTCTGTGTGTGTATGCTGTGTGCATTTGTCCAGTTCTGTGGTTAATCACATTCCTGTCCCGGCCCCCTCTGGGGGAGGTTGTATGAGATCAGTGCTGGTCAGAAGCAGGGCCAGGAAGGAGGCTCAGACATCTCCACCATCAGAGGTATCTTTGAGATTAGGGAAACACAGGATGTCTTAGTGTGAGGGTCAGCTTAGGTGACCCGGTTTCCCACTATCCCCATAGTCCACCATGACACATATTTGTCCACTGACAAGTACTTATGTGCATTTTACTGTAAGGCTATGTGTCCACGCTGCGGAAAATGCGCGGATTTTGCCGCGGATTTCTCGCGGAAAAGCCGCGGATTTTCCAAAAATCTGCAGCAGCGGCACTTCCCAGCCATTTCAATGGCATTTTGGAAATGCTGTGTCCATGCTGCGGATTTTTCCGCGGCGGATTTGCCGCGGATTTTGATCCGGAAAAATCTGCAACATGTCAATTATTGTTGCGGATTTTGATCTGGATTTTGGCTTCAGAATTGGGAAAAAAAAAATCCGCACCAAAATCCGCGGCAATTCCGCGGTAAATCCGCGGTAAATCCGCGGCAAAGGTGCGGATTTGCCGGGAAAGTCGCGGATTTTCATGCAGAAAAATCCGCTGCAACATTCTACCGTGGACACATAGCCTTAGGCTATTTTCTTATTGTTTTTTTCATCTCTCTGAGTTATATATATCCTTCATTCTATATCTAATATATAAAGCTGAATATGTGTGTGTGTGTGTGTGTGTGTGTGTGTGTGTGTGTGTGTGTGTGTGTGTGTGTGTGTGTGTGTATGTCCGGGATTGGCATTTGCACCATCGCAGCTACAGCCACAAAATTTTGCACACTCACACGCCTGGACCCCAAGAGCGTCATAGGCTATGTTTTGAGGGGAAATTTTAACCCCGCGCTTTACAGTTATTCGCCAAAAAACCTGCCTCCATTAAAGCGAATGGAGCTGGGAGCCACAGTGCAGCCAGAACTTCAGAAGAATGCGCAGCCACGCCCTTATATGCAATGTTGGCGTGTCACAATGCAGCCAGGGAAAGAGACAGACACAGACAGGGTAAGAGACAGACAGGGTAAGAGACAGACACAGACAAAGAGACAGACTGACAGGGAAAGAGACAGACACAAAGACACAGAGACAGACACAGGGAAACAGACAGACAGGGAAAGAGAGGGAAAGAGACAGACAAAGAGACAGACAGGGTAAGATACAGACAAAGACAGGTAAAGAGGCAGACAAAGAGACAGACACAGGGAAAGAGACAGAGGGAAAGAGACAGACAGGGAAAGAGACAGACAGCAAAGAGATAGATAGACAGACAGGGAAAGAGATTGAGACATACGGAGAAAGAGGCAGACAGTCAGAGACAGACAGGGAAAGAGACAGACAGACAAAGAGATAGAGAGAGAGACAGAGAGATATATACAGAGGGGGAGACAGACAGAGAATGGGAGAAAAACAGAGAGACAGTTACTATCCCGGGCGTTAATACATTTTATTTATACATTCTATCCCGGGAATGTTAATACATTCTATTTTGTTAACAGCAGTTGTTAACCCGGGCGAAGCCGGGTAGTACAGCTAGTTTATTAATAAAATTGTTCAAGTGTATAACTCCATTTTTCTTTCTTTTTGCAATTTGACAACAATTGGAATTCATTTTTGCCATTTAGGTGGAATCATTTAGTTTTGTGTTTAACGGCTAATTTTGTTTCATAATTATGCTCCTGTTGGATCTTGTTGATCTAGTATACTGGCAATTATATGGATCGCCTTCTCAGACTATTTCACCCCATGTAGGCAAAATGCTCTCTGCTCGCTCCATTGGAGATGAGGAACAGGCAACAAAAAAACCAAAGTAACTTATGATGAGCAAATATTAAAATATTTGATTCGGACTCGAAATGGTTTAAAAAAGGCAAAGGTACCAAAGGCAGGAATCGAAAAGTTGCCCAACCATTCGAGACCCTTGAGAGTCACAGCTTTGATATGGAAAATCTTCCATTGACCATGAGTCACCCAGTAAAAACCATCACTGAGAAGAAGTAACACAACAAAGGCGCAAATCAGCCCCATGAATTGGGGTTCATCCTCATGTGAATCCACTGGTGCATCTTGACCTCAACTTTTCTCGAAAGTTGACCTTATGGAGGAGATATCGACTGACCAAAAATATCTCCATTTGGCAAAATACTCCAAAATCTACAGTATTAACACAAGTATAATTCACTTTTCTGTAGATCAAGGGTCCCCAACCTGTTGCTCGGGAGCCACATGTGGATCGCAGGATCATGATGTGTGGCTCGTGGCTCTGTGCCAACCTCATTCATTTGCATGAAATCTTGCAAACGGCTGTGAAGAACAAGTCACCAGATGGGGACATTTGTGAGTAACCCCACACAGAGGAGAAGATCTGAATGGAGGAAGGAACCCCTGGATATTGGTATACTGCCTCGGTGTAGTGATTTCTAAGGAAAAGCTTTCATTATACTGAGGGCTCTGGGTGTCACTGTTGTGAGGTGAGGGAACTAAATGTGGCTCGCGACCCTCTCTGAGAGCCGAATGTGGCTCTCGGGGTCAGAATGGTTGGGGACCACTGCTGTAGATGATCCTCTCTAGAGCAATTGCGTGAAGATGAAAATTGACCAGTTTTCCAACGACCAAACCACACAGGCAAAAAAATGTCTTCAGTCATCTTAACCCAAGTCTTAGGAAGGAAGGATCTCCAAGATGGCCACAGTTTTGGTAACTTAAGAACATCATACCCTTTAGTCAATGTGGTCCATATTAGATACTGGTCTTCGCGGGTTAATATGAAGGACTAACGTAGACCAGTCCTGCTGATACCGATGGCTTTAGTTGACAACCTGATGTGGATGGGGGCTCCATGAGATGATGGTCAGGGGAGGTAAGGATCCGGTATGCCCGATTTCGGACTGACGATCCTTTTGTTGATTTAGAGCTAAGCCTTTGCCAGAGATTTCTCACTTGGGAGAGTCGGGAGAGGTAGCAGCCACCCGAACGATCGTCAGAACCGGTCATCTAAAGTGTATGGGGGATTTATTAATAACTACAAAAATGTAAAAAGTCCATCCATTAGTAATCATTGACCTCATCTTGGTTTCTCCAAGTCTCCCCCCCAACCCCCAAGTTCTTTCTTGTGAGAATGTTGATAACGAGTCTCCCACTGACCCCCTCCCCAATACGTGAGTGAAATATTCATGTAAGTGGGATACAAGAGCACTTGGGAGCCAGGCATTACATCAACATTGCAGCTGATAAGGAGATGCACAATGGAGTGTTAGACTAATAGAAAAACATGCTGTGGATAAGGCCGGCTCCTGATAGCAGGACACCATGTGAAATCCCATTGTCTCCCATTCTCCCCGTCCACTCATGGCATCGCTGAAAATTCCAGCAGTGGCCGGGAAGCCAGGGGTCATCGTGTGCAGCCCCTCTCCCCTAATAAGTGCTTCTCCCTTCACTCGTATTGTATAAATGATGTCTTCTTAATAATGAGCAGTGATAACAGGGGGGCTTTGATTCCTACTAAGTAATGTATCAAAAATGAGGGGTAGCAAGGAAGGAAGGGGAGGAGGATACCAGCATTCAATATATACAATATACCATACAATTTACATAGAGAAGATGTCCTAGATTTGAAATAATAATAATAATAAAAATAATTATATACGGGAGTAGTTATGTTCTTGTACATAGGAACAGTATTATAGTAGTTATATTCTTGTACATAGGAGCAGTATTATAGTAGTTATATTCTTGTACATAGGAGCAGTATTATAGTAGTTATATTCTTGTACATAGGAGCAGTATTATAGTAGTTATATTCTTGTACATAGGGGCAGTATTATAGTAGTTATATTCTTGTACATAGGGGCAGTATTATAGTAGTTATATTCTTGTACATAGGGGCAGTATTATAGTAGTTATATTCTTGTACATATGGGGCAGTATTAAAGTAGTTATATTCTTGTACATAGGGGCAGTATTATAGTAGTTATATTCTTGTACATAGAGGGCAGTATTATAGTAGTTATATTCTTGTACATAGGAGCAGTATTATAGTAGTTATATTCTTGTACATAGGGGCAGTATTATAGTAGTTATATTCTTGTACATAGGAGCAGTATTATAGTAGTTATATTCTTGTACATAGGGGCAGTATTATAGTAGTTATATTCTTGTACATAGGGGCAGTATTATAGTAGTTATATTCTTGTACATAGGGGTAGAATTATAGTAGTTATATTCTTGTACATAGGGGCAGTATTATAGTAGTTATATTCTTGTACATAGGAGCTGTATTATAGTAGTTATATTCTTGTATATAGGGGCAGTATTATAGTAGTTATATTCTTGTACATAGGGGCAGTATTATAGTAGTTATATTCTTGTATATAGGAGCTGTATTATAGTAGTTATATTCTTGTACATAGGAGCTGTATTATAGTAGTTATATTCTTGTACATAGGAGCAGTATTATAGTAGTTATATTCTTGTACATAAGAGCTGTATTATAGTAGTTATATTCTTGTATATAGGGGCAGTATTATAGTAGTTATATTCTTGTACATAGGGGGCAGTATTATAGTAGTTATATTCTTGTATATAGGGGCAGTATTATAGTAGTTATATTCTTGTATATAGGAGCAGTATTATAGTAGTTATATTCTTGTACATAGAGAGCAGTATTATAGTAGTTATATTCTTGTACATACGGGCAGTATTATAGTAGTTATATTTTTGTACATAGGAGCAGTATTATAGTAGTTATATTCTTGTACATAGGGGGCAATATTATAGTAGTTATATTCTTGTACATGGGGGCAGTATTATAGTAGTTATATTCTTGTACATAGGGGCAGTATTATAGTAGTTATATTCTTGTACATAGGGCCAGGGCTGTATTTTGCCTTCGTGCTGCCCTAGGCACTTTAAGTGGTCGCGCCCCTTAGTGACAACGTAACACTATGAGTTTTCGCACACGACATCTGTTTAAGGCAGATCTACTCTGTAAAACACTTGAAAAAGTAACAATGAGAAACGAAGGGCACTAACCCCCCCCCCCCAATGGGGATCACCACAGGCACATCAAAACATAGCATGAGTATAAAATATACTGTGACTGTCACACTGCCCCTAATAAACTACACACTGCCCTCCCTTATAAATTATACCCACCACACCTTCCTCAATTATGAAATATGATCTGCACATTGACCTCACATCATGTTGCCCCCTCCTCACAATGTCCCATGCATGCTGCCCCCTCCTCACAATGTCCCATGCATGCTGCCCCTTCCTCACAATGTCCCATGCATGCTGCCCCCTCCTCACAATGTCCCATGCATGCTGCCCCTTCCTCACAATGTCCCATGCATGCTGCCCCCTCCTCACAATGTCCCATGCATGCTGCCCCCTCCTCACAATGTCCCATGCATGCTGCCCCCTCCTCACAATGTCCCATGCATGCTGCCCTCCCCTCACAATGTCCCATGCATGCCTCCCCCTCCTCACAATGTCCCATGCATGCTGCCCACTCCTCACAATGTCCCATGCATGCTTCCCCCTCCTCACAATGTCCCATGCATGCTGCTCCCTCCTTACAATGTCCCATGCATGCTGCCCCCTCCTCACAATGTCCCATGCATGCTTCCCCCTCCTCACAATGTCCCATGCATGCTGCTCCCTCCTTACAATGTCCCATGCATGCTTCCCCCTCCTCACAGTGTCCCATGCATGCTGCCCCCTCCTCACAAAGTCCCATGCATGCTGCCCCCTCCTCACAATGTCCCATGCATGCTGCCCTCCCCTCACAATGTCCCATGCATTCTTCCCCCTCCTCACAATGTCCCATGCATGCTGCTCCCTCCTTACAATGTCCCATGCATGCTGCCCCCTCCTCACAGTGTCCCATGCATGCTGCCCCCTCCTCACAGTGTTCCATGCATGCTGCCCCCTCCTCACAAAGTCCCATGCATGCTGCCCCCTCCTCACAATGTCCCATGCATGCTGCCCTCCCCTCACAATGTCCCATGCATGCTGCCCTCCCCTCACAATGTCCCATGCATGCTTCCCCCTCCTCACAATGTCCCATGCATGCTGCCCCCTCCTCACAATGTCCCATGCATGCTGCACCCTCCTCACAATGTCCCATGCATGCTGCCCCCTCCTCACAATGTCCCATGCATGCTGCCCCCTCCTCACAATGTCCCATGCATGCTGCCCTCTCCTCACAATGTCACATGCATGCTGCCCCTCTTCATGAGCTCCTAATGCTGCCATCCTCTTTTCCATAATGACACCTCCATGCTGCCCCATTCATCATACTAAGACCACCACACTAACGCTTATGCTGAGACACCCCCCCACACACACACTACCCCACTCTTGATATTGACTCCCCTACATTGCTCCACTCCATACTGAACCCACACATGATGCCCCTTCTCCATAATGAGCTCCCAATGCTGCCCCCCTCTCATTCTGAGTCCTTTCACTCCCCCATCGATTTTGTCATTGCACTATCCCTCAACCCTTGTCCTCTGACTCTAGGATTGGCCCCTCTCTCCCATTCCCCCAGCAGCAGCCTCTCTCCCCCGCCTTCAGCAGCAGCCTCTCCCCCAGCATCAGCCTCTCTTCCCCAGCCCCCCCAGCATCAACCTCTCTCCCCTCAGCGTCCCCCAGCATCAGCCTCTCTCCCCCCAGCCTCCCCCAGTTTCAGCCTCTCTCCCCCAGCTTTCCCCAGCATCAGCCTCTCTCCCCCAGCTTCCCCCAGCATCAGCCTCTCTCCCCCAGCTTTCCCCAGCATCAGCCTCTCTGCCCCCAGCATCAGCCTCTCTGCCCCCAGCATCAGCCTCTCTTCTCCAAGCCTCCCACCGCATCAGCCTCTCTCAGCATCAGCCTCTCTCCAACGAGCCTCCCGCAGCATCAGCCTCTCCCAGCATCAGCCTCCCTCAGCATCAGCCTCTTTCCTCCCAGCCTCCACCAGCATCAGCTTCCCTCAGCATCAGCCTCTCTCCAACGAGCCTCCCGCAGCATCAGCCTCTCCCAGCATCAGCCTCCCTCAGCATCAGCCTCTTTCCTCCCAGCCTCCACCAGCATCAGCCTCTCTCCTCCCAGCCTCTCCCAGCATCAGCCTCTCTCCTCCCAGCCTCCCCCAGCATGAGCCTCCCTCAGCATCAGCCTCCCTCAGCATCAGCCTCTCTCCTCCCAGCCTCTCCCAGCATCAGCCTCTCTCCTCCCAGCCTCCCCCAGCATGAGCCTCTCTCCTCCCAGCCTCCCCCAGCATGAGCCTCCCCCAGCATCAGCCTCCCTCAGCATCAGCCTCCCTCCTCCCAGCCTCCCCCAGCATCAGCCTCTCTCCTCCCAGCCTCAGCCTCTTTCCTCCCAGCCTCCCCCAGCATCAGCCTCTCTCCTCCCAGCCTCCCCCAGTATCAGCCTCTCTCCTCCCAGCCTCTCCCAGCATCAGCCTCCCCCAGCATCAGCCTCTCTCCTCCCAGCCTCCCCCAGCATCAGCCTCCCTTAGCATCAGCCTCCCTCCTCCCAGCCTCCCCCAGCATCAACCTCTCTCCTCCCAGCCTCCCCCAGCATCAGCCTCTCTCCTCCCAGCCTCTCTACTCCCAGCCTCCCCCAGCATCAGCCTCTCTCCTCCCAGCCTCCCCCAGCATCAGCCTCTCTCCTCCCAGCCTCCCCCAGCATCAGCCTCCCTCAGCATCAGCCTCCCTCCTCCCAGCCTCCCCCAGCATCAGCCTCCCCCAGCATCAGCCTCTCTCCTCCCAGCCTCCCCCAGCATCAGCCTCAGCCTCCCTCCTCCCAGCCTCCCCCAGCATCGCCTCCCCCAGCATCAGCCTCCCCCTCCCAGCCTCCCCCAGCATCAGCCTCCCCCTCCCAGCCTCCCCCAGCATCAGCCTCCCCCCTCCTAGCCTCCCCCAGCATCAGCCTCCCCCAGCATCAGACTCTCTCCTCCCAGCCTCCCCCAGTAACAGCTTCTCTTCCCCCAAGTCTCCCCCAATATCAGCCTCTCTCCCCCCACCACATGCGCAGATCTCCAGTCTGCATTAGAGACACCCCCACGCTCCTTATGAATCTTCAGCTCTGCGAGCACTTACTTGCTCCAGGGCCCGCTGTCATCTTCCTGGCTCACGTGAGTATCCTCTTCTGACACCGGCTTCCATCGCGGCATCCTCTGCGGCGTCCAGCTGTGAGCTCTGCATGTAAAATCCACACAACATTGGACGCAGCACAGAGGAAGGAGCTGATTGGCGCGCCTGTGACCCCGGAAGTGTGGGCACCGGCAGTTCCGGGGTCAATCAGCTCTCTGTGCCCGGCCGCCGCAGTTTGTCTGCATTTGCGTCTTAATTGATGCGGATACAAATAAATGGAGGTGCGCCTCTCCCCCCTCCCCCCTCCGAAAATACAGCAGATTTAATGGATATGTAAAAAAAAAATTTTTTTTTTTACTGCTAGAAGGTGCCGCCCCCCCGCATCCTGCCGCCCCAGGCACGGGACCACGGGTGCCTAATGGTAAATACGGCCCGGGCAGTATTATAGTAGTTATATTCTTGTACATAGGAGCAGTATTATAGTAGTTATATTCTTGTACATAGGGGCAGAATTATAGTAGTTATATTCTTGTATATAGGGGGCAGTATTATAGTAGTTATATTCTTGTACATAGGGGCAGTATTATAGTAGTTATATTCTTGTACATAGGGGCAGTATTATAGTAGTTATATTCTTGTACATAGGGGCAGTATAATAGTAGTTATATTCTTGTACATAGGGGGCAGTATTATAGTAGTTATATTCTTGTACATAGGAGCAGTATTATAGTAGTTATATTCTTGTATATAGGGGGCAGTATTATAGTAGTTATATTCTTGTACATAGGGGCGGTATTATAGTAGTTATATTCTTGTACATAGGGGCAGTATTATAGTAGTTATATTCTTGTACATAAGGGGCAGTATTATAGTAGTTATCTTCTTGTACATAGGGGCAGTATTATAGTAGTTATATTCCTGTACATAGGGGGCAGTATTATAGTAGTTATATTCTTGTACATAGGAGCAGTATTATAGTAGTTATATTCCTGTACATAGGGGGCAGTATTATAGTAGTTATATTCTTGTACATAGGGGCAGTATTATAGTAGTTATATTCTTGTACATAGGATCAGTATTATATTAGTTATATTCTTGTACATAGGAGCAGTATTATAGTAGTTATATTCTTGTAGATAGGAGCAGTATTATAGTAGTTATATTCTTGTACATGGGGGCAGTATTATAGTAGTTATATTCTTGTACATAGGGGGCAGTATTATAGTAGTTATATTCTTGTACATAGGAGCAGTATTATAGTAGTTATATTCTTGTCCATAGGGGCAGTATTATAGTAGTTATATTCTTGTACATAGGAGCAGTATTATAGTAGTTATATTCTTGTACATAGGGGCAGTATTATAGTAGTTATATTCTTGTACATAGCGGCAGTATTATAGTAGTTATATTCTTGTACATAGGGGCAGTATTATAGTAGTTATATTCTTGTACATAGGGGGCAGTATTATAGTAGTTATATTCTTGTACATAGGGGCAGTATTATAGTAGTTATATTCTTGTACATAGGATCAGTATTATAGTAGTTATATTCTTGTACATAGGAGCAGTATTATAGTAGTTATATTCTTGTATATAGGGGGCAGTATTATAGTAGTTATATTCTTGTGCATAGGGGCAGTATTATAGTAGTTATATTCTTGTACATAGGAGCAGTATTATAGTAGTTATATTCTTGTACATGGGAGGCAGTATTATAGTAGTTATATTCTTGTAAATAGGAGCAGTATTATAGTAGCTATATTCTTGTATATAGGGGGCAGTATTATAGTAGTTATATTCTTGTACATAGGGGCAGTATTATAGTAGTTATATTCTTGTACATAGGGGCAGTATTATAGTAGTTATATTCTTGTACATAGAAGCAGTATTATAGTAGTTATATTCTTATACATAGGGGGCAGTATTATAGTAGTTATATTCTTGTACATAGGGGGCAGTATTATAGTAGTTATATTCTTGTACATAGTGGGCAGTATTATAGTAGTTATATTCTTGTACATAGGATCAGTATTATAGTAGTTATATTCTTGTACATAGGGGCAGTATTATAGTAGTTATATTCTTGTACATAGGGGCAGTATTATAGTAGTTATATTCTTGTACATAGGGGCAGCATTATAGTAGTTATATTCTTGTACTTAGGGGCAGTATTATAGTAGTTATATTCTTGTACATAGGGACAGTATTATAGTAGTTATATTTTTGTACATAGAAGGCAGTATTATAGTAGTTATATTGTTGTACATAGGGGGCAGTATTATAGTAGTTATACTCTTGTTCATAGGGGCAGTATTATAGTAGTTATATTCTTGTACATAGGAGCAGTATTATAGTAGTTATATTCTTGTACATGGGGGCAGTATTATAGTAGTTATATTCTTGTACATAGGGGGCAGTATTATAGTAGTTATATTCTTGTACATAGGAGCAGTATTATAGTAGTTATATTCTTGTCCATAGGGGCAGTATTATAGTAGTTATATTCTTGTACATAGAAGCAGTATTATAGTAGTTATATTCTTATACATAGGGGGCAGTATTATAGTAGTTATATTCTTGTACATAGGGGGCAGTATTATAGTAGTTATATTCTTGTACATAGTGGGCAGTATTATAGTAGTTATATTCTTGTACATAGGATCAGTATTATAGTAGTTATATTCTTGTACATAGGGGCAGTATTATAGTAGTTATATTCCTGTACATAGGGGGCAGTATTATAGTAGTTATATTCTTGTATATAGGAGCAGTATTATAGTAGTTATATTCTTGTACATAGGAGCAGTATTATAGTAATTATATTTTTGTACATAAAGTGCAGTATTATAGTAGTTATATTATTGTACATAGGGGGCAGTATTATAGTAGGTTTATTCTTGAACTTAGGAGAAGTATTATAGTAGTTATATTCTTGTATATAGGGGCAGTATTATAGTAGTTATATTCTTGTACATAGGGGGCAGTATTATAGTAGGTTTATTCTTGAACTTAGGAGAAGTATTATAGTAGTTATATTCTTGTATATAGGGGCAGTATTATAGTAGTTATATTCTTATATATAGGGGCTGTATTATAGTACTTATATTATTGTATATAGGGGCTGTATCATAGTAGTTATATTCTTGTATATAGGGACAGTATTGTAGTAGTTATATTCTTGTACATAGGAGCAGTATTATAGTAGTTATATTCTTGTACATAGGGGCAGTATTATAGTAGTTATATTCTTGTACATAGGGGCAGTATTATAGTAGTTATATTCTTGTACATAGGATCAGTATTATAGTAGTTATATTCTTGTACATAGGAGCAGTATTATAGTAGTTATATTCTTGTATATAGGGGGCAGTATTATAGTAGTTATATTCTTGTACATAGGGGCAGCATTATAGTAGTTATATTCTTGTACTTCGGGGCAGTATTATAGTAGTTATATTCTTGTACATAGGGACAGTATTATAGTAGTTATATTTTTGTACATAGAAGGCAGTATTATAGTAGTTATATTGTTGTACATAGGGGGCAGTATTATAGTAGTTATACTCTTGTACATAGGGGCAGTATTATAGTAGTTATATTCTTGTACATAGGAGCAGTATTATAGTAGTTATATTCTTGTACATGGGGGCAGTATTATAGTAGTTATATTCTTGTACATAGGGGGCAGTATTATAGTAGTTATATTCTTGTACATAGGAGCAGTATTATAGTAGTTATATTCTTGTCCATAGGGGCAGTATTATAGTAGTTATATTCTTGTACATAGAAGCAGTATTATAGTAGTTATATTCTTATACATAGGGGGCAGTATTATAGTAGTTATATTCTTGTACATAGGGGGCAGTATTATAGTAGTTATATTCTTGTACATAGTGGGCAGTATTATAGTAGTTATATTCTTGTACATAGGATCAGTATTATAGTAGTTATATTCTTGTACATAGGGGCAGTATTATAGTAGTTATATTCCTGTACATAGGGGGCAGTATTATAGTAGTTATATTCTTGTATATAGGAGCAGTATTATAGTAGTTATATTCTTGTACATAGGAGCAGTATTATAGTAATTATATTTTTGTACATAAAGTGCAGTATTATAGTAGTTATATTATTGTACATAGGGGGCAGTATTATAGTAGGTTTATTCTTGAACTTAGGAGAAGTATTATAGTAGTTATATTCTTGTATATAGGGGCAGTATTATAGTAGTTATATTCTTGTACATAGGGGGCAGTATTATAGTAGGTTTATTCTTGAACTTAGGAGAAGTATTATAGTAGTTATATTCTTGTATATAGGGGCAGTATTATAGTAGTTATATTCTTGTATATAGGGGCAGTATTATGGTAGTTATATTCTTATATATAGGGGCTGTATTATAGTACTTATATTATTGTATATAGGGGCTGTATCATAGTAGTTATATTCTTGTATATAGGGACAGTATTGTAGTAGTTATATTCTTGTACATAGGAGCAGTATTATAGTAGTTATATTCTTGTACATAGGGGCAGTATTATAGTAGTTATATTCTTGTACTTAGGGGCAGTATTATAGTAGTTATATTCTTGTACTTAGGGGCAGTATTATAGTAGTTATATTCTTGTACATAGGGGCAGCATTATAGTAGTTATATTCTTGTACTTAGGGGCAGTATTATAGTAGTTATATTCTTGTACATAGGGACAGTATTATAGTAGTTATATTTTTGTACATAGAAGGCAGTATTATAGTAGTTATATTGTTGTACATAGGGGGCAGTATTATAGTAGTTATATTCTTGTACTTAGGGGCAGTATTATAGTAGTTATATTCTTGTACATAGGGACAGTATTATAGTAGTTATATTCTTGTACATAGGGGGCAGTATTATAGTAGTTATATTCTTGTATATAGGGGGGCAGTATTATAGTAGTTATATTCTTGTACATAGGGGCAGTATTATAGTAGTTATATTCTTGTACATAGGAGCAGTATTATAGTAGTTATATTCTTGTACATAGGAGGCAGTATTATAGTAGTTATATTCTTGTACATAGGAGCAGTATTATAGTAGTTATATTCTTGTATATAGGGGGCAGTATTATAGTAGTTATATTCTTGTACATAGGGGCAGTATTATAGTAGTTATATTCTTGTACATAGGGGCAGTATTATAGTAGTTATATTCTTGTACATAGGGGCAGTATTATAGTAGTTATATTCTTGTACATAGGGGGCAGTATTATAGTAGTTATATTCTTGTACATAGGAGCAGTATTATAGTAGTTATATTCTTGTACATGGGGGCAGTATTATAGTAGTTATATTCTTGTACATAGGGGGCAGTATTATAGTAGTTATATTCTTGTACTTAGGGGCAGTATTATAGTAGTTATATTCTTGTACATAGGGACAGTATTATAGTAGTTATATTTTTGTACATAGAAGGCAGTATTATAGTAGTTATATTGTTGTACATAGGGGGCAGTATTATAGTAGTTATACTCTTGTACATAGGGGCAGTATTATAGTAGTTATTTTCTTGTACATAGGAGCAGTATTATAGTAGTTATATTCTTGTACATAGGGGGCAGTATTATAGTAGTTATATTCTTGTACATAGGGGCAGTATTATAGTAGTTATATTCTTGTACATAGAAGCAGTATTATAGTAGTTATATTCTTGTACATAGAAGCAGTATTATAGTAGTTATATTCTTATACATAGGGGGCAGTATTATAGTAGTTATATTCTTGTACATAGGGGGCAGTATTATAGTAGTTATATTCTTGTACATAGTGGGCAGTATTATAGTAGTTATATTCTTGTACATAGGGGGCAGTATTATAGTAGTTATATTCTTGTACATAGGGGGCAGTATTATAGTAGGTTTATTCTTGAACTTAGGAGAAGTATTATAGTAGTTATATTCTTGTATATAGGGGCAGTATTATAGTAGTTATATTCTTGTATAAAGGGGCAGTATTATAGTAGTTATATTCTTATATATAGGGGCAGTATTATAGTAGTTATATTCTTGTATATAGGGGCTGTATCATAGTAGTTATATTCTTGTATATAGGGACAGTATTATAGTAGTTATATTCTTGTACATAGGGGCAGTATTATAGTAGTTATATTCTTGTACATAGGGGCAGTATTATAGTAGTTATATTCTTGTACATAGGGGCAGCATTATAGTAGTTATATTCTTGTACTTAGGGACAGTATTATAGTAGTTATATTCTTGTACATAGAAGGCAGTATTATAGTAGTTATATTGTTGTACTTAGGGGGCAGTATTATAGTAGTTATACTCTTGTACATAGGGGGCAGTATTATAGTAGTTATATTCTTGTACATAGGGGGCAGTATTATAGTGGTTATATTCTTGTACATAGGGGCAGTATTATAGTGGTTATTTACTTGTACATAGGGAGCAATATTATAGTAGTTATATTCTTGTACATAGGGGGCAGTATTATAGTAGTTATACTCTTGTACATAGGGGGCAGTATTATAGTAGTTATATTCTTGTACATAGGGGGCAGTATTATAGTGGTTATATTCTTGTATATAGGGACAGTATTATAGTGGTTATATTCTTGTACATAGGGAGCAGTATTATAGTAGTTATATTCTTGTACATAGGGGCAGTATTACAGTAGTTATATTCTTGTACATAGGGGGCAGTATTATAGTAGTTATATTCTTGTACATAGGAGCAGCATTATAGTAGTTATATTCTTGTACATAGGGGGCAGTATTATAGTGGTTATATTCTTGTACATAGGGGCAGTATTATAGTGGTTATATTCTTTTGTATAGGGGCGGTATTATAGTAGTTATAATCAATAACATAGAGAAGTAATCTAATTTCATGACTTCCTTTTTCCCTAATCTTTTTGGCCGTTGTCACAAAGCACATTACTTCCCACTTTTTATATAGTTGCTTCTATGTCACTGAAGAATCAATACCTCGGCATTAATTTTAAGAACAACTGTGAATTATGACAATTGTTCTACAATTCTTCACCTTAAAATAATTTGTTTTCATATTCTGCATATTGTTTAATTTGCATATCTAATTCTAACACTGAATAATGATTATTACTCATCACGGGGTATTTTTTGGATTCTACGTTGTTATCAGTAAAGTTCAAAAAGTATTGATTAGTGTGTGAAAGGCCGCCCGGCAGACATGTTGCCAAGAAACAAGACCAATACTAAAGGCTGGAATTAATAAACGTTCCATCAAGATCTTGTTTGTTCTCCTTGTCCAGAAGAAGAGAGACCTTTGGTCGCGGCTTATCGTGAAATGAATGTGGAAAAAAATCTTTAAGAAGAACACGGCTGTGGGCAAATGTTGTATCTCCCACCATACACACGGTGGACTTTACAGAAAAAACTAGAGGAAGAAAGTCCTACAAGACATTGGATAATATTAAATTGGTTTCCCCTAAATTAACTTTTATCCCAAGACTGGATCCCTTTTATAAAGTTTTGATAAATCTGCTCTAAATATTCTAAGCAAAGCTCCATTGATTTGAATGGTCAGTGTGATGACTGTCACTAGGTGGCGCTGGACATTACTTGTATGCAGTAAATGGAGAGGTAGTCAGACAGGCCAAGATCATAAACCAGGAGGACACGACAGTACACGGGGGGGGCAGACAGAAACGATGTCAAGATACAAGTGGAAGGTCAGGGTTACAGGAGAGTACATACCAAGATATAGAGAGCAGATGGGGACGTGGTCAGGAGGAAGTGCAAGGTCAGAAGCCGGGAAGTCACAACAGAAACAGGAAGGGACAGGCAAAGACGGATCAACAACAGTCCCGAGTCGAGAGGCCAATATCTGAACACTGAGCATCACGGAAGCCAAAAACACAACTAAAAACTAGGAAGTACGACTGGCGCCATCCTGAGCTAACACACTCCCTAAAGAAGCAGAGAAATCACCAGGAATGAGAAGCATCTGCGTGAGCACCTCCCAGAACCAAAGTGGAACCCAGCGCTGTGAAACCATCAGCTTTGCATTCATCCTGCAAAACACTCTCCACCATAAGCAACATATACCGGTTCTGCAGGAGAGCACAACAAAACAATACAGAATGTTCTGCACATAGGAATCGTGACAGTCAACTTTTTGGAAGGTTGTCTCAAAGATTTGTAGTGAAGACCTCTCGGCATTGCTAAATGTGCACAAGTGTTAGAAATTGGTGGAGGCGCTCAACTTGAAATACAACATGGCTGTGTTTTGACATATGCCTATGGATGACACTTTAGTAAAAGTAGGTTGGTGTGGGCATTTGCATCTATGGACTAATCCCTTAACTTCTAATGAGATCATGGTTGAAGATTAGCAATTTTTACAAATTTGATTTTGGGTACGATTCTTCTAAATTGGCCATAATATTCTATTAAAAAGAAATGGATTCTTCATCAATCTTATGTGCGTGACCTGAAAAAATGTTTATTATGCTCTGAGTTATCTCCAGACCCCAAAGCATAATGAACCGGTGGAGGGAAGAGATTTGGATTTTTACTTGTTCTGTCTCCTCAACTCCCCATCTGGTTCTCCACAATTTGTTTTGGAGATTTTGGTCTCTAGTCTGTTCTTTCCTGTAGTAACTTGGACGATAAACAAACAAGACAGAAGAAGAATCAACGCCTTCAAATGTGGTGCTGGATGAGGATGTTATCAATACCATGGATGGCAAGAAGAACAAACAAATCAATTTTGGAACAAATCAAGCCAGACATGTCATTCGAAGCAAGAATCATCAAGCTACAACATGCCTACTTTCAACACATCATACGAAGAGATCAATCATTCGAGAAGGACATCATGGTCAGAAGAATAGAAGGAACAAGGCGAAAAGGAAGGCCAGCAACCTGATGTCTTGATGCAATCAAGAAAACATCAAAGAAGACCCTGGTGGACCTATCTAGGCAGAGAAGACCCTGGTGGACCTATCTAGGTGGAAAAGACCCTGGTAGACTTATCTAGACGGAGAAGACCCTGGTGGACCTATCTAGGCAGAGAAGACCGTGGTGGAGCTATCTAGGTGAAGAAGACCCTGGTGACACTATCTAGGTGGAGAAGACCCTGGTGAACATATCTAGCCAGAAAAGACCCCGTTGGACTTATCTAGGATCACGCAAGATCGATCTTCCTGAAGAGTGTTCAACCATCAAGATGCTATGGCTCCAGATTGAACTGAAGGCCATTTAAAAGGAAAGTCAGCCAACATGCCCTCATAGGATACATCAATAAGCGTAAGATACATCAATGACACGCATGGAGAGCTTGACCACATGTGGCTTGTTAGCGCTTAAGACACTAAGACAACACACCGGAGTATCTGAACAATGGAGGCTGCAAGATCAAGTAAAGACCTGCAGACTGGAAAGGTGGCAAAGGTGGCAGGAGAGGTAATAGACAGGTCGGTAGATTAGTAAAAAAAAAAATTAATAATCTTTCCAGTGCTCAAAAAATTGCAAAATGCTGGATTCGTGCAATTCAATTTGTCTGTGATCTCACTATTATGAAGCATGTTTGTTGCACCAGAACTGATAGACCTTGTGATGAGCGACTTGTTGACTCCGATATTTTGCCTGGACATCACCTCTCGGTTCTTGACTGCATGGACTTCATTTCATATTCTTCCAACTGTCTTGGCCTCATATGATGCAGTTTGACCATTTCCTTGCCCGAGAGACTGCTATTGATGAGCTGAATGATGCCGTTCCTCTTTTCTTGGGAAATATTCTTCATGGCGGCGCCTTGATTCAAAGCAGTGATCTTTCACTTGGGAATCAAACTAATAACATACTGAGCTATTAGGGAATGTGAGAACAGGTTGTAATTTGTGGTATACAGGAAGCAAAAGATTTTTCAAACACCAGGAGCAAAACAGTAACAATGCAGTGATATGACAAGAATCTGCATAACTGATCACATGCTAAATAGTTGCAAGCCGCATTTATGTATAAGATAGCCAAGATAATTGTCTATAAAATGAAGGCTGCTGTCACACAGAGTTTTGCACAAACCTCTCCAACTGTCATGGAAATGTCAGGCTCTGTTCACATTGCAGATTCTGACACTCCAGCTGATGGTTTCTCTGGTGTCTGAGATGAACACAGGCAGACACAGGTGTTGACGTGCTGTGGGCTGATTCATAGGCAGGCTAGCAAGAGTTAATCTCTGATAGTCTGCCTGTTAGGTTCCTTTGATCACATGTTGAGTGGAAGCCAATCAAATCTGCTCCCCTTCTATTTATACTGGTTGAATCTTCCACCCATGTCAGCTCTATAATTTCTATGTTGGTCTGTGAGGTTTGGTGTCCCAGGCTCTCTGGTGAAAATTGGGCTTTTTGCTTGTTGCGGTTGTGGAGTTTACCCCAAAGTTTCGTAGCTTTCTACCTGCTCTTGTGTTTCCTTGTAAATCTCTTGTTGTCTTTACCTTTGTGTGTGTGTGTGCCGTGTCACATAGTTTTTGTTTTCCCTTGTCTGTCAACATCTGTGATTATAATTACACTCCTGTCCCGTCCCTTCCTGGGAGGAGGGGGAATCAAATCAGAACTGGTCAGGAACAGAAATAGGAAGGAGACTCCGGCATCCCCACCATTTGGGGTATCCCTGAGAATAGGGATAGCATAGGGCCCCCTAACCTGAGTGACAGCTTAAGAGCCCCGGTTCCCTGCTATCCCAAAGTCATCATGACAGTAACCTGTGGCTCGAAGCTGTAGTAGATGGTTAGAAATCGAGCCTGAAAGTCAAAAGTTCAAAACTTTGTTACCCTTTTGCTTGTAGGTGTATCTGAAAATAAAAGGTAGCATGCGAGACCATCAACATTGGCCCAAAGTGATCCAGCAGCAAAAGACCCCAAACATCTAAACAATGTCATTCAGAACGAGGATTCCTGGAGGTGATGGTCCGGCCCCACAGAGTCCTGATATCCCACTATGCCATCTGTCTGGGATAAAGAGACAAAAGGATCCACACAAGCCTCATATACAGGAGATCTGGGGTCAGTGCTCCAAGATATTTGGAACAATCTCCTGCTGAGATCCTTCATAAACTGTGTACAAGAGACGAGAAGTGAGGGAGGCGACGGGCGGTCACTGAGGACGGAGGCGACAAGCGGCCACCGGATACTGTGGACCGAGGAGATGGGCGGTCACCGAATACTGAGGATGGAGGAGACGGGCGGTCACTGACTACTGAGGACGGAGGAGACAGATGGTCACCAAATACAGAGGACAGAGAAGACGGGCGGTCATCAAATACCGAGGATGGAAGCAACAGATGGTCACCAAATACTGAGGATGGAGGTGATGGGTGGTCAGTGAATACTGAGGATGTAGGAGACAGACGGTCACCAAATACGGAAGACGGAGAAGACGGGTGGTCATCAAATACCAAGGATGGAGGCAACGGGTGGTCACCAAATACTGAGGATGGAGGCGACGGGTGGTGACTGAATACTGAGGATGGAGAAGACAGGCGGTCACCAAATACAGAGGACAGAGAAGACGGGCGGTCATCAATACCGAAGATAGAGGCAACGGGCAGTCACCAAATACTGAGGATGGAGGAGACAGGTGGTCACTGAAAACTGAGCATGGAGGAGACGGGTGGTCACTGAATACTGAGGATGGAAGCGCTGGGCAGTCACTGAATACTGAAGGCAGAGGTGACAGGAGGCCACCAAATACTGAGGACGGAGAGGATGGGCCGTCACTGAATACTGAGGATGGAGGTGACGGTCGGTCACTGAATACTGATGGAATCTATATATGAGGTTCCTTGTGGAGAAATGTAAACTTATGCACCTGTGCGCTAATAATGTGCAGAAATCATATGTGCCAAAGTGAATAAAACTAGGAGAGTCACTTGCACAGAAGAAGCTGTGCAATGTTAATCATGAGCTTCTAAAGCTGGCATGATATTGTCATGTCACAGACTAGTAAGACAGGGACGTAATGTTAACCTTTTACGAAGTAGACACCAGTTGATAGAAAGGACGGCCTGGAGCTACACAGCAGAGTCACAAAACGGATAAGGAATATGAAGGATCATGGCTAAGATGAAAGACTAAAGGAATCACAAGAATTAATTTCTAACGAGGGAGACATGATTAACTTGTACAGTACATAAACGGCCCATACAAAAAATATGGTCAAAAGCTGTTCCATATAAAACCCCCTCTTCTTAGAAGAAGGACATTTGTAGTCATCAATGATTAGGAATTTGGGATCAAAAACAAGACAATAGGATCTACCAGTAGGTGGCACTGCAACTTAGAATTATGACCAAGAGATCAGATCCGATTGGGTCAACAGCTTCATGGATGCTGCCGAAAGATTTACTACAGATAAACCCAAACAGCAGTTTGGGTACAATGATTATTAGCAGGGCCGGATTAAGGTTGGTGGGGGCCCCTGGGCAGAAAATCTGGTGGGGGCCCAATAACGTTAACATTTTAACCATAACAGTAGAGCACGAACTGTAGCATTTAGATATAAATATTGCACCTCAGTCTCACATTCCCCCTCCTCAGCATACTGTGCCCTCACACTGGCCCCCATGCTGCCCCTTCTCTATACTGCCTACCTCCTTCACTATCCAGTCACCATACTGCACCTCAGTCTCACATTCCCCCTCCTCAGCATACTGTGTCCTCACACTGGCCACCATGCTGCCCCTTCTCTATACTGCCTACCTCCTTCACTATCCAGTCACCATACTGCACCTCAGTCTCACATTCCCCCTCCTCAGCATACTGTGCCCTCACACTGGCCACCATGCTGCCCCTTCTCTATACTGCCTACCTCCTTCACTATCCAGTCACCATACTGCACCTCAGTCTCACATTCCCCCTCCTCAGTATACTGTGTCCTCACACTGGCCACCATGCTGCCCCTTCTCTATGCTGCCTACCTGCTTCATTATCCAGTCACTATACTGTATCTCCGTCTCACTTTCCCCCTTCTCAACATCCTGTGCCCTCCATACTGTGCCCTCACACTGGCCACCATGCTGCCCCTTCTCTATACTGCCTACCTCCTTCACTATACAGTCACTATACTGCACCTCAGTCTCACATTCCCCCTCCTCAGCATACTGTGCCCTCCATACTGTGCCCTCCATACTGTGCCCTCACACTGGCCACCATGCTGCCCCTTCTCTATACTGCTTATCCCCCCTCCCCCACTACCCAGTCTCTATACTATGCCCCTCACACTTTTCTTTCTCAATACTGTCCACTTACAATTTTCTCCCACCATACTGCTGCCTCACATTTTCCAATGGTGCCCCCCTGATTGCTGTGCAGGGGCAGATATGCCGCATGCCCCCCAAAGGTACGCCCCTGTACAGTGTACAGGAGAATACATGACTGGTACACGCAGGGCCGGCTCCATGTTTTTGTAGGTCCTGGGCGAAAGAGTCTCAGTGGGCCCCATCCACACACAGACATACACAGATACATACACATACAGGCATACGTACACATACAGTATATATTTAAAGACAAATTCACAAAAACACATATAAACAGACATAAATCTAGACACAGTCATACACACCGACATACATAGATGACACATAGATATGCATCACACATGCACACACAGACAAATTTTTATATTTTTATCTAATTTTTAATATTGGGAAGCCGGCAACAGCCTCATTCACCTCCCCGCTTGTCTCCATCCAACTCCTCCTGGGCATGTGTCTGTGCCACGCTGATTGGTGGCTGACACTAACAGACATGGCCGCACATAGAGAACACTAACACTACTGTATATACATCACAAGAGAGGCTGGGGACATACACATTACTGGGGACATCCATATTACTGAGGAAAGGAGTACATAGCAATGGGGGGCATACAGCTCTAGAGGGGGGCAGTGGCTCTGAGGTGGGGGGGACAAAGAGCTCTGAGGTGGGGGGATGACATGCAGCTCTGGGGATATACAGCTCTGGGGTGTAGAGGACATACAACTCTGGGGGTATAGTATTATGCAGCCCCCATATTCCTCCATATAGTGTTATGAAGCTCCCATAGTCCTCCATATAGTATTATGCAGCCCCCATGTAGCACTATGCAGCCCCCATATGGCACTATGCAGCCCCCATATGGCATTATGCAGCCCCCATATGGCACTATGCAGCCCCCATATGGCACTATGCAGCCCCCATATGGCACTATGCAGCCCCCATATGGCACTATGCAGCCCCCCATATAGTACAATGCACACCCATATAGCATTAGGCACCCTCATGCAGTACACAGCCCCTATATAGCACAGTGCAGACCCAGATAGCATTAGGCATCCTCACATAGTACACAGCCCCTATATAGCACAGAGCAGACCAAATAATATTAAGCACCTTCACATAGTACACAGCCCCTATATAGCACAGTGCAGAGCCAGATAGCATTAGGCATCCTCACGTAGTATACAGCCCGTATATAGCAAAAAGCAGACCCAGATACATTAGGCATCCTCATATAGTGTACAGCCCGTATATAGCACAGTGCAGAACCAGATAGCATTAGACACTCACGTAGTTCACAGCCCCTATATAGCACAATGCAGACCAGATAGCATTAGGCACCTTCATGTAGTATACAGCCCCTATATAGCACAGTGCAGAACCAGCTAGCATTAGGCACCTTCATGTAGTATACAGCCCCTATATAGCACAGTGCAGAACCAGATAGCATTAGGCACCTTCATGTAGTATACAGTCCATATATAGCACAGTGCAGAACCAGATAGCATTAGGCACCCTCATGTAGTATACAGTCCATATATAGCACAGTGCAGAACCAGATAGCATTAGGCACCTTCATGTAGTATACAGTCCATATATAGCACAGTGCAGAACCAGATAGCATTAGGCACCCTCATGTAGTATACAGTCCATATATAGCACAGTGCAGAACCAGATAGCATTAGGCACCTTCATGTAGTATACAGTCCATATATAGCACAGTGCAGAACCAGATAGCATTAGGCACCCTCATGTAGTATACAGCCGCCATATCATTTAATGCACCCCCATGGTCGTCTGGCCACAGTGATTGTACATACTCACTTCTCCTCGTTCCCCCGCTCCTCCGGTCTCCTCAGCGCGTCCACTGCTGTCGCTTTCTCTGACCTCTCAGCAGGCGCGCAGTGATCACATCACCACGCTCTGCTGCAGAGCTGTCAGAATGCCGACAGACACAGCGAGGAGAATCATGAGAGAGAGCGCGCCGCTCCATCTCATCATTGCTCTCAATTGTATCGGCAGCTGCGATGCCGATACAATTGAAAGCGCGATCCTCGGCGGGGGGAGGCAGCGTGGGCACCGGGCCCCCCTTACTAGCGCTACGCCACTCCTGCCACCGCGAGTGGGCCCCCCCGGCATTTGACCGGGTTTACTGTGATACAGACACCAGATGTTATAGAATATACACATTATTATATACCATCTGATGTGTGTACACAGTATATCACACTGCTCTGTACACTGGATGTGATATACCATATACACAGATATACAATGCCCTGCACTGATCACACCTGGACCTACAGGACCTCACATATTCTATATGTAATATGGGCCATATAGTGTAATGTGTGCTGCAGGCTCAGATGTGATCAGTGCAGGATCTGTGTAGTGATGTCTGTGCTGGAGATCAGTGTGAGTTATTGCAGGGGAGGGATGAGGCTGATGACCCGGCACTGACAGCCCGACCTATACTGACAGCCCGACCTGATCTGCTGCAGCTCACACTCCTGCAATAACTCACACTGATCCCGGGCAGAGCTGCCGCTGACACTATGGAATCCGGTCTGGTGTTATCAGCGGCGTCCTGCTCCCTCCTCACTGCAGTCTCCTGCCCGGCACCATGATTAATAACATCATACTTACCGGGATCCACTGAGACCTCCGGTCCTCCCACAAGCTCCTCTACGGCAGGAACTTAGAAGCAGCAACAGGTGCGCGGTGACGTCATCCTAGCAGACGCAGCCCACAGAGCGTGCAGTGGGCGTGTCTGCAGAAAAGTGACGTCCGGGATTGAAATTCTTTAAAGGTACAGTGCGGTCCTGAACCACACTGCGGCGTTAAAAAAATGGCGCCCACACTGATGGTGGTGGAGGCCCCCTCAGAAGCTCTCGTGGTGGGGGCCCCTGGGCGGGAGCCCCGTCTGCCCCGCCTATAATCCGGCCCTGATTATTAGTAGAAATGAGCAAATTGATTCAATAGAAATCAAAATCGGGTCGAATTTCAAGAAATTGGGCCTGATAAAGTCAAATAGTTTGCACAAATCATCCAAAAAATGCATGTTACCATTTTACTCATTGCAGTAGATTGCATTTGCCAAAATAAGCTGACAGGATTAAAGGCACCACCCATAAGGCCCTGCAACTATCCCATCACATGGTTTAGCCTAGCCAGTCAGGATGTACCCTTATAACCTATATAAAAGTTGAAGCAAGGAATGTAGCTGCTATTTGAGGGTGATTTTAGGATAGTGCAAAGACATAATTGCTAGCATTTTGGACATCTTTTTTGAAAGAGACAGATAATCAGCCAAAGCAAAATATGTGGGACTGTAAAAGCAATAGAAAAGTGATAGAAGGGGATAAGTTGGAACATTTTGCAAAAAAAAATAAAGACATACTGTATAACTTTGCATATCTGTTTTTCCTTAGAAAATACCACTATTAAGTCTCCTTTCAGCCTTCTCTTAGTTTGAAAAAGAGAAGACTGAGAGGAGAGTTAATAGTGGTCTACAAATATCTGAAAGGTAGTCACAGTGCAGAGGGAACCTCCCTATTCTCATTAGCACAAGGAAGTACAAGAAGCAATGGGATGAAACTTAAAGGAAGGAGATTCAGATTAGACATTAGGAAAAACTTTCTGACAGTGAGGGGAGTCAGAGAGGGAAACAGGCGACCACGGGAGGTAGTGAGGGCAGTCAGAGAGTGGAACAGGCAAGGCATACCTCCCAACCATCCCGGATACAGCGGGACAGTCCCTCTTCTGAGCCTTTGATCCCGGGTCCCGCCCGTGAGGCTGTTTGTCCCGGCTCCACCCACCCACTGTAGCCCCGCCTCGCTGTTTCTCCCTTCTACTATTCATTACAGAGTCGAGCGCGCACCTACTCCTGTGACTGCTGCTGAGGTATGAATCACCCCCTGCAGCAGAGCGACCCCCCCTGCAGCAGAGCGACCCCCCCCCTGCAGCAGAGCCCCCCCCCCCCTCCCCCAGAGCCGACCCCCCCCAGTCCCGGAGCCTGCGTTTGTCTGCAGCTGTTCTCTGACTCCCCGTGTGCGGCTTCTCACTGCTGCAGACACGCGGGGAGTCAGGACGCTGAGGAGACCGTGCAATCAGCACTTGTGTCGCCAGGGGTTAAGGAGATACCCAGAACCGGGCCAAGGGGTTGCTTCTGGAAAGGGGATCACGGTGTCGTGACCCGGTCCGTGCTCCCTGGTTCCACAATAAAAAGGGGGGTTATGTTCGTGACGCCACCCGTGGAATGTGATCAGAGATGACCACCGCTGCTGCAGAACCTCCGGGGTGATGGAAGGCAGCTTGAGATGGGACGGCTCCCCACGGGTAGAGCCTTTTCCCCGGGGCAGTGTGTTAGTCTATGGGGGGAGTGCAGGACACGAGCACAATAAACAGGCAGACTCACGGTTTTGCAGTTTCTTTGTCCTTTACTGATGATGGTATTCAGCAGAGTACTGTCCACGGAGTCTGTGAGGGGTTCAGGGTTTCTCCCACCCAGCCGGGCCGTTTTGGCTTCCTTGCCTGCACTGTGTGTCTGTGGCCCTGCTGATGTGTGAACTATGCAGCCGGCTCTGCTTCTGCTCTGCTCCTAGGTACCGACCTGACAGGCAACTCGAGTCCTTACTAGTATGTTCCTGAACTCTGCGTTTGTTGCTTGTGTCTGTGGTACAGATAGAGAATGTGGAATCCTCACTTCTCTGGTGTTCACTGTGCAGTATGTAAACTGCAGTCTCGGATCCAGCATCCGTTCTGTGTGCTCCACTGGGATGAACTCAGCAATGCTCTGTCTCCCAGGAATGTTCCTCTGTGTACGCTTTCTCCTTTCCTCAGACCCTCAGCTAGGCCTGGAATTGGTCAGTGGATCCTGAGGTGAGCTCAAGCCAGCTCCAACCTGCAGATCCTTTCTCCTCAGTGCTCTGCACTGAACTTCCAAACTGAAACTACTCCTGACCATTTCCTCCCCCCCAGCAGAATATACAGGGAAGCAGCTTGGTCTCCCCCTTCTGGCCAGGAGGTCTTGGTGTTGTGTGTGGGGAGTTAACCCTTTGTGTTGTTACTGTGGCAACCCTGGGGTGCCACATTCCCCCTTAGTGAAGAACAGTACTCCGGGACTGTGAAACAAACAAGTTATCACAACAATTATATATATACAGAGTCTCAAAAGGAAAAAGTACAAAAACCTTAAAGCTCAAAAAGAGTCCAAAATGTTCAAAAATATATAAGTGTTCATACAGTATAGTCTCTGTAGGTACTGGGCTTTTGGTCTTAACGTTGCAATTATATAAACATTTCAATCAACAAACACTTCTTAAAGGTGTCTCTACTCTGGTCATAAGTGCAGTAGGCCTCACGGCCCTCGGGCCACCAACAATGTGATCAAGTTGTAACTCTCCGCGCTGCCACCTTACACCACTCTTCTCTCACCTTTTCTGTACACTAAACTGTTACGGTTTTTCATATAAACATTATAACATATGTACATTTTATATGCAATTCCACATTAGTCTTTATATCTTGCTGGTATCTGACCCTGAGTACTACGCTGTGACCTGCGTACTGCTGGTGTACTGGGTGTACTTAGCATAATGGTGTGAGTGGAAGTGTACCTATTTGGTGTTTCTGGTACTTGTGAGGATGGGGGGCTGACTGTAGGACTGGCAAGCTCACTGGGACCAGGAATCTGTTCTTCCTCTACGGTTTCAACTTCCAGTTCTTCTTGTCTTGAGACTTCTTGTGGTATGGGTTCTGATTGTGGTTCCACCACTTGAGGGAAGGCGATCATTGGGACTACTACTGCTCCATGGTAATTTGGCCATGTTTTTGGGAAATCTCCTAAGACTGTATGGAATACATCTTCTTCCTTCTTGACAGGTTGTTCCTGTATGGGTAAGGTGACTTCTGGTGTCTTCAGGGTTTCAGGACACGGTTTGAGTTGATCTCTTGACACGACAGCTGATGTCCTTCCTTCATCCTTACTGATGAGACACACTTTGGGATTATCCATACTGGACGGTAAGACTGTATATGGGGTGGTTTCCCACTGATTATCCAATTTGTTTGTGCGCCGTTTCCTCTTGAGAACTTGGTCACCAGGTTGCAATGGGGTTGCTAGAGCATGCTGGTTGAAGGTTCTCTCCTGTCTTCCCCTAGCTTGTTGGAGACTTTTCTCTACGCACTCTTGTACTTTGCGATACTGCTGCTGACGTAGGGTATCCCAATTGGATTCTTGAACTTCCGCATCTGGCTTCAGAATTCCCATATCTAAATCAATTGGCAGTTTACCGGGCCTTGCACGCATGAGGTAAGCGGGGGTGCAGTTTGTAGAACTCACCGGGACATGATTGTACAAGTCCACCAAGTCTGGCAATTTCTCTGGCCATTGATTTCTTTCTGACTCTGGTAAGGTCTTCAACAGGTCAATCACAATATGGTTCATTTTCTCACATAAGCCATTTGTTTGGGGATGGTATGCTGTTGTGCGGATCTTTTTACAGCCATACATGTTGCAGAATTCTTGGAAGATCTGTGATTCGAAAGCTGGACCTTGATCTGCAAGGACTTGTTCTGGGTAACCATGGGGTCTGCAAAAGTACGTCTGGAATGCTTTAGCTGCTGTTCTAGCTGTAAGGTCTTTCACGGGTACCACCACTAAGAAGCGTGAGTAATGGTCCACGATGGTTAAGGCATAGACATAGCCGGACCGGCTTGGTGACAACTTGACGTGGTCTAATGCGACTAGCTCGAGTGGTTGCTTGGTTACTATGGACTGGAGTGGAGCTCTCTGGTTCTGTTGATCCTTTCTTCTGAGGTTGCACGGTCCGCATTTTCTACACCAATCTTCAATTGATTTTCTCATGCCAACCCAGTAGAATCTTTCTCTTAAGAGCACTTCCAACTTTTTCCAACCAAAATGACCAGCACCGTCGTGGTAAGCTTCCAGAACCATCTTGACGTCTCTCTTGGGCACGATGATCTGCCAGACCAACTCATGTGTTTTGGGATTGGTGTGCCTTCTACAGAGCTTCCCTTGGTACAGGAACAATTTACCTCTCTCTTTCCAGAGATGTTGTGTCTCAGCTGGGGCATTCTGATTAGGGTATGCACCTTGTTGTGTAAGCAGTTCTTTCACTAGCTTCACAGCTGGATCGCTGTCTTGTGTGTCAGCCCATCCATGGTGTGCTAATGGGTTGAGAGTTGCCTGCTGTTGTTTTTGGTAGACACTCGGTTGATACTGTCCCACCTTAGGACGGTGAAAGGCCGGCAGCTCAATTTCTTCCAGTCCCTCCGGTTCCTCTTCCACGTTCCCCGAGTGTGGCATCCGGGATAAGGCATCTGCATTCCCATTCTTGTGGCCTGCCCTGTACTTGATGACAAAGTTGTAGTTTGACAGTCGGGCTATCCATCGCTGTTCCAGTGCACCTAATTTTGCAGAGTCCAGGTGGGTCAACGGATTGTTGTCAGTAAAGATGGTAAATTCTGCAGCTGCCAGGTAGTGTTTGAAACGCTCTGTTACAGCCCAAACTACTGCCAGTAGTTCTAACTTGAAGGAGCTGTAATTCTCTGGGTTTCTTTCTGTAGGCCGGAGCTTCCTGCTTGCAAAGGCAATAACTTTCTCCTTGCCTTCCTGCCTTTGAGACAATACTGCTCCCAGTCCCACGTTGCTGGCATCCGTGTACAAAATGAAGGGTTGATGGTAATCTGGATATGCCAGGATCTCTTCTCCTGTCAGTGCCCACTTCAACTTCTTAAAGGACTCTTCTCTCTCATCACTCCACTGGAAAGGAGGATTTCGGGCTGCAGACTTCTTTGACTGTCCTACCAGGATGTCTTGTAGGGGAGCTGCTAGCTTCGTGAACCCTTTTATAAATCTTCTATAGTAGCCTACCAGTCCCAGGAATTGCCTCACCTCTTTCACGCTGGTGGGTCTCGGCCAATCTCTGATCACGGTAACTTTTTCAGGATCTGGTGCTACCCCTTCTGAGCTCACGACATGTCCCAGGTACTGTACCCTTGGCTTTAGAAGGTGACACTTGGATGGCTTGATTTTCATGCCGTATCCGGATAAGGCTTCAAACACTTCTGCCAGGTCTTGTAGATGCTGTTCATAGGTCTTGGAGTAGACTATGACGTCATCCAGGTACAACAGGACAGTTTCGAAGTTCTTATGTCCTAGGCAGCACTCCATCAGTCGCTGGAAGGTACCAGGCGCGTTGCAGAGTCCAAACGGCATACAATTGAACTCACAGAGGCCCATCGGTGTGGTGAACGCTGTCTTCTCCTTATCAGCCTCTGCCACAGGAACTTGCCAATACCCACTAGTCAGATCTAGGGTGGAAAAGTAAGTAGCGGATTTTAATGCAGCCAATGACTCTTCTATCCTAGGTAATGGGTATGCATCCTTGTGTGTAATGCGGTTGATCCGTCTGTAGTCTACACACATCCTCATGGTCCCATCTTTTTTTTCTTAACTAGCACTAGTGGGGCTGCCCAGGGGCTACAACTGTCTCTTATTACTCCTGCTTCTTTCATTTCTTTGAGCATGTCTTTGGCGCATTGGTAGTGAGCCGGTGGTACTGGTCTATACCTCTCCTTTATGGGTGGATGGTTACCTGTGGGTATAGTGTGCTCTACCCCTTTGATCTGCCCAAAGTCTAATGGGTGTTTGCTGAATATTTGTTCATATTCCTTCACTACCCTGTATACTCCATGCTTTTGATGGGAGGGTGTAGAATCGGTACCTACATGTAGCTTTTGGCACCAATCCTCCAGCTTTCCCTCTGAGCCATTGTCCTCCGCCTGATTTGACGGCTTCAAGGGCTCAACGGTGGTGATGGCGTTGTTATCAACCGTATATAGCTTAGCCATGGTAGCATACTTAGGTAGGGTGACCTCATCTTCCCCACAATTTAGAAGGCGTATTGGCACTCTTCCCCGATGTACCTCAACTATTCCTCTGGCCGTCAATACAGTGGGCCTACTGTCTGAGTACACAGGTTCTACCAGGGCCTGATAGTCTCGCCCTCTGATGCCTATTGCGGCTCTACACCAGACCAGCATTTCTGTTTTGGGAGGAATTACAATAGGTATTGGGTCACTTACCCTTGCACTGCCAATTTCACCTCCTGACATTTGTACCTGCTGCTTCAGCATCAAGGCTTTAATTTCCTTCTGCAGGAGTCTCTGTTGCCCAGGTTTGGCAGTCTCGACGATCTGCTGCAAGACAGTAATTACCTCTGCAAAACAATTTTCAATTACATTCATTCCTAGCAGCATAGTTGGTTCACGTTCTCGTCGGTCAACATCAACAATGATAATACCCTGATTCTGCAATTCTACTCTCCCAATCTTAATGGTCATTTCTCTGAAACCAACCTGTGGTACTAATTCACCATTGCTAGCCCATATATTCAATGCAACATTAGATGGACCACTGCTAACGTCTGAATCAGCCCAGTACCTCTTATAAAGGACATGCGGAATTGATGATATTTGGGAACCAGTGTCCAGCAAGGCGTTGAGCGGAATGCCATCCAGCACGATGGGGATGACTGGACGTCCCCCCACATACTTGTCGTGCCAGGGTGAAGGACCTTGAGAGTTCATTCCTGAGGAGCGGCCCGCCTCCCCAGGGGATCCCCATTTAAAGCACATTCACGGGCAAAGTGACCTGGCTCCTTGCAACGGCGGCAAATGGGCTGTCCATCCGGCTGGTAGCGGTCGCTGGGTCGTCCTCTCGTCGCTTGGTATCTCCTAGGCCTCATCCACGGGACATCCTCCTTGCTGGTCGCCAGCTCAATCTTGGGTGCAGACTTGGATCCACGCAGCTCCTGGACGATTCTAGCCATGGAAGCAACGGTGTCTGTCAGGGCATCAAGCCTTTGATGTAGAGCCTCATTAGTGATCGGCTCCAGGTGGTTAGCAGCAGCCGCTGACATGGCCGATGTCACCGGCACTACTGGCTGCTGGGGTGCCACTGTAAGGTGTTGAACAGAGTCTATATCCTGCGGCTCCTCCACCTGCTGGAGGCGGATGGCTCTATCCTTTAGCTGGGCAAATGTTAGTCCTGGATCCTGGATCACCATCATGCTCAGTTGTCCCCGGTGGGAAGGGGATGAGAGTCCATCCAGGAATTGGTCTATCAGCAGCTTATCTGCTCCAGGGGCTAAGGCAGGTTCTGCTAATTTAAGTGCTCTGAGCGCCTCCTGCAAGTTTAAGGCAAAGTCTCTTGCGCTCTCTCTAGGTTTTTGCTTGCATCCAAAGAACCTCATTTTAGCCCGGCTGCCAACAGTGGATTCAAAAGCTGCTTTTAGTCCAGCTATTATATGCTCTACAGTGTCCTTTGCATCGTCTGGCCAGGATGTAGCCTCCCGCTGGGCATTGCCAGTTAACTGTCCCATAAGCATACCAACACGCTGAGCTTCTGTCAGGGGGTACATGCTGTAGTAGATTTTTAGCTTTCCGATAAAGTCATTAAGTGTGTTGGGCTCACCTGAGTACTGCGGCAGCCACACTGCACCCGGGGTGTACGGCATCAGGAACGGCATGATAGGTGCCGCTGCACTGCCGGGTACAACAGCGTCTCCCTGCTGCGACATCTTTGCGCCCCCTTAGTTAATTTCACCAGTCTTCTTGACAGCAAGCCTGGGACACTTTTCTGCGTTTTCATTCGGGTCGCAGCACCGAGCGCACCTCCTCTGCAAGCGGTGGGCGGAGTCCTAGTTTAGGCGCGCTGTTCTCCCGCGCGTAGCAGCTAATGGCGCGATTAAAGATGGCGCCTGGAAAATGTTACCAATGATGTTTTTGGATTTTTCCAGGTATCTTTGCAAAGTTTAAAGTCCGTTCTTTGTTGCAACAATTCACAGTGCAAGTCTTTTATGCGATGCAATAAGTCTTTACAGGCACACGTCACCCGGGTTGCAGCCGGGTCCAGTCCGCATCCTGTTCGTGACGCCAAAGTTGTGTCGCCAGGGGTTAAGGAGATACCCAGAACCGGGCCAAGGGGTTGCTTCTGGAAAGGGGATCACGGTGTCGTGACCCGGTCCGTGCTCCCTGGTTCCACAATAAAAAGGGGGGTTATGTTCGTGACGCCACCCGTGGAATGTGATCAGAGATGACCACCGCTGCTGCAGAACCTCCGGGGTGATGGAAGGCAGCTTGAGATGGGACGGCTCCCCACGGGTAGAGCCTTTTCCCCGGGGCAGTGTGTTAGTCTATGGGGGGAGTGCAGGACACGAGCACAATAAACAGGCAGACTCACGGTTTTGCAGTTTCTTTGTCCTTTACTGATGATGGTATTCAGCAGAGTACTGTCCACGGAGTCTGTGAGGGGTTCAGGGTTTCTCCCACCCAGCCGGGCCGTTTTGGCTTCCTTGCCTGCACTGTGTGTCTGTGGCCCTGCTGATGTGTGAACTATGCAGCCGGCTCTGCTTCTGCTCTGCTCCTAGGTACCGACCTGACAGGCAACTCGAGTCCTTCCTAGTATGTTCCTGAACTCTGCGCTTGTTGCTTGTGTCTGTGGTACAGATAGAGAATGTGGAATCCTCACTTCTCTGGTGTTCACTGTGCAGTATGTAACCTGCAGTCTCGGATCCAGCATCCGTTCTTGTGCTCCACTGGGATGAACTCAGCAATGCTCTGTCTCCCAGGAATGTTCCTCTGTGTACGCTTTCTCCTTTCCTCAGACCCTCAGCTAGGCCTGGAATTGGTCAGTGGATCCTGAGGTGAGCTCAAGCCAGCTTCCAACCTGCAGATCCTTTCTCCTCAGTGCTCTGCACTGAACTTCCAAACTGAAACTACTCCTGACCATTTCCTCCCCCCCAGCAGAATGTACAGGGAAGCAGCTTGGTCTCCCCCTTCTGGCCAGGAGGTCTTGGTGTTGTGTGTGGGGAGTTAACCCTTTGTGTTGTTACTGTGGCAACCCTGGGGTGCCACACACTTCTCTCTCCTGCAGATAGCACTGGCCAGTAATAACCTATGCAGAGTGACATCTGCAGGCTTCTATTACCGATCAGTGGTCT
Source organism: Anomaloglossus baeobatrachus (assembly GCF_048569485.1). Taxonomy (NCBI): domain Eukaryota; kingdom Metazoa; phylum Chordata; class Amphibia; order Anura; family Aromobatidae; genus Anomaloglossus; species Anomaloglossus baeobatrachus. The sequence continues at coordinate 672,104,634 of NC_134355.1, read as the reverse complement.
CCTGCCTGTGGAGCAGAGCTGCTGGGTCCTAGCTTCCCAACAGCTTCAGCTCTGCTTTATCCTGGCTCCCCTACCAGTTAAAGGGAACATGTCAGCAGAAATTTCACAATGAAAGTAATAGATTCCCCTCTGCAGCTCCTGGGCTGCTTCTAGAAAGGTTCCTGTTGTTATTGTGCCCCCTTTGAGACCTACAAAAATACTTTATGAAGTCTTACCTTTTTGTATGCAAATGTGTTTTTATGGTCACGGGGGCGGGCTGTCTGGCGTCCGTTATTCCCCCTCCTGCCGCTTTACGCAGTCCCCCATTGCTCATTTACATACACAAGAACGCCTTCCTCATGTAACTGTCCTCCCGAAGATTTGCGCATGTGAACGCTTTTTCAGGTGATTGCGCAGGCACGAGATTATGGGCGGCGCTGTGATTGTCATCAGCAGCGTTAACCAAGTACCCGCCCATAATCTCGTGCCCGCACTTTTCCCTCTGACTCCACCATTATGCGCAAGTGCTGGCCATATGAACCATGTTACCTATTACCGCTTGCACGAGATTATGGGCGGGTACTTGGATGACTTTGCTGATGACAATCACAGCGCCGCCCATAATCTCGCGCCCACGGTAATAGGTAACGTGGTTCATATGGACAGTGCTTGCGCATAACGGTGGAGGCAGAGTGAGAAGCGCGGGCACGAGATTATGGGCGGGTACTTGTATGACGCTGCTGATGACAATCACAGCGCCGCCCATAATCTCGCGCCCACGGTAATAGGTAACATGGTTCATATGGACAGTGCTTGCGCATAACGGTGGAGGCAGAGTGAGAAGCGCGGGCACGAGATTATGGGCAGGTACTTGTATGACGCTGCTGATGACAATCACAGCGCCGCCCATAATCTCGCGCCCATGGTAATAGGTAACGTGGTTCATATGGCCAGTGCTTGCGCATAACGGTGGAGGCAGAGTGAGAAGCGTGGGCACGAGATTATGGGTGGGTACTTGGATGACGCTGCTGATGACAATCACAGCGCCGCCCATAATCTCGCGCCTGCGCAATCACCTCAAAAGCGTTCACACTTTGCACAGTGCTTACTCCCGCGAGAGTGGCACTGGGCATGCACAAAACTTCAGGAGGACAGTTACATGAGGAAGGCGTCCTCATGTATGGAAATGAGCAATGGGGGACGGCGTACAACGGCAGGAGGGGGAATAACGGACGCCAGACAGCCCGCCCCCGTGACCATAAAAACAGATTTGCATACAAAAAGGTAAGACTTCATAAAGTATTATTTTAGGTCTCAAAGGGGGCACAATAGCAACAGGAACCTTTCCAGAATGCAGCCCAGGAGCTGCAGAGGGGAAACTTTTATTTTTTTTGCTAAATTTCTGGTGACAGTTTCCCTTTAAAGGGAACCTATCAGGTGCAATCTGCACTCAGAGCCAGGAGCAGTTCTGGGTGTATATTGCTAATCCCTGCCTAACTGTCCCTGTATACACTAGCATAGATAAAGGCATCTATAGAAAAAGTATTTTTAAAGAGCTTATATCTTATGCTAATTAGCGCGGGGACTAGTCCCAAGGGCGTTACTTCACTTGGCTAGTCGGCTCATATAGCGTGTTAGTACTCACACAGGGGCGTAATAACATGCTAACACGCTATGCGAGCCGACTAGCCAAGTGAAGTAACGCCCTTGTGACTAGTCCCCGCGCTCATTAGCATAAGATATAAGATCTTTAAAAATATTTGTTCTTGATCTCTTTATCTATGCTAGTGTATACAGGGACGGTTAGGCAGGGATTAGCAATATGTACCCAGAACTGCTCCTGGCTCTGAGTGCATATTGCACCTGACAGGTTCACTTTAAAGGGAACCTGTCACCAGATTTGGGGCCTATAAGCTGCGGCCACCACCAGCGGGATCTTATGTACACATTCTAACATGCTGCATACCTCCCAACCGTCCCGGATACAGCGGGACTTTCACGCTTTACGTTGTTTGTCCCGTTGCCACGGGCGGGACGGCCGGCTCCCGGGCTCCGCCCACCCACTCTCTCTCCGCCTCCCTGCTTTTCCCTCCTACCATCCTAGTAGACGTGGCATAGAGAGGAGCGCTGCCTGTGCTGCTGCTGGTACAGTAAACTAATCTCCCCAGCGCTGATTTCCCTCCCTCCCCCCTCACCCCCGGCCGGAGCCTGTCTGTGCGGTCGGCCCGCCGCCTGTCTGTGCGGGCGCCCCCCGCCGCCTGTCTGTGCGGGCGCCCCCCTGCCGCCTGTCTGTGCGGGCGCCCCCCTGCCGCCTGTCTGTGCGGGCGCCCCCCTGCCGCCTGTCTGTGCGGGCGCCCCCCTGCCACCTGTCTGTGCGGGCGCCCCCCTGCCGCCTGTCTGTGCGGGCGCCCCCCCTGCCGCCTGTCTGTGCGGGCGCCCCCCTGCCGCCTGTCTGTGCGGGCGCCCCCCTGCCGCCTGTCTGTGCGGGCGCCCCCCTGCCGCCTGTCTGTGCGGGCGGCCCGCCGCCTCATTGTGCGGGCGGCCCGCCGCCTCTCTCTGCGGGCGGCTGGCCGCCTCTCTGTGCGGGCGGCCCGCCGCCTGTCTGTGAAGGCGGCCGGCCGCCTGTCTGTGAAGGCGACCGGCCGCCTCACTGTGGCTGCCTGCGTGTCCGTGCTGGAGGCCCGCCGGCTGCCTGCGTGTCCGTGCTGGAGGCCCGCCGGCTGCCTGCGTGTCCGTGCTGGAGGCCCGCTGGCTGCCTGCGTGTCCGTGCTGGAGGCCCGCCGGCTGCCTGCGTGTTTGTGCTGAATGGGTGTGGATGGGGAGTGGATATGGGCGTGACTGTGAAATGGGTGTGGTTAGGGGGCGTGGCCTAAAAATTTGCCGCGGCGCGCTACGCGCGCCGCAAACTTTGTCCCTCTTTTCCTTCTTTAAAAGTTGGGAGGTATGGGCAAGGTAGTGAGGGCAGTCAGAGAGTGGAACAGGCAACCATGGGAGGTAGTGAGGGTAGTCAGAGAGTGGAACAGACAACCACGGGAGGTAGTGAGGGCAGTCAGAGAGTGGAACAGGCAACCACCGGAGGTAGTAAGGGTAGTCAGAGAGTGGAACAGACAACCACGGGAGGTAGTGAGGGCAGTCAGAGAGTGGAACAGGCAACCACGGGAGGTAGTGAGGGCTGTCAGAGAGTGGAACAGGCGACCACGGGAGGTAGTGAGGGCAGTCAGAGAGTGGAACAGGCAACCACGGGAGGTAGTGAGGGCAGTCAGAGAGTGGAAAAGGCGACCACGGGAGGTAGTGAGGGCAGTCAGAGAGTGGAACAGGCAACCACAGGAGGTAGTGAGGGCAGTCAGAGAGTGGAACATGCAACCATGGGAGGTAGTGAGGGCAGTCAGAGAGTGGAACAGGCAAGGTAGTGAGGGCAGTCAGAGAGTGGAAAAGGCGACCACGGGAGGTAGTGAGGGCAGTCAGAGAGTGGAACAGGCAACCACTGGAAGTAGTGAGGGCTGTTAGAGAGTGGAACAGGCAACCACGGGAGGTAGTGAGGGCAGTCAGAGAGTGGAACAGGCAACCACCGGACGTAGTGAGGGCAGTCAGAGAGTGGAATAGGCAACCACCGGAGGTAGTGAGGGTAGTCAGAGAGTGGAACAGACAACCACGGGAGGTAGTGAGGGCAGTCAGAGAGTGGAACAGGCAACCACGGGAGGTAGTGAGGGCAGTCAGAGAGTGGAACAGGCGACTGCAGGAGGTAGTGAGGGCAGTCAGACAGTGGAACAGGCAACCACCGGAGGTAGTGAAGGCAGTCAGAGAGTGGAACAGGCAACCACCGGAGGTAGTGAGGGCAGTCAGAGAGTGGAACAGGCAACTACGGGAGGCAGTGAGGGCAGTCAGAGAGTGGAACAGGCAACCGTGGGAGGTAGTGATGGCAACCAGAGAGTGGAACAGGCGACCATGGGAGGTAGTGAGCTCTCCATCAATGAAAATCGTCAAGTGGAAACTGGATATACATATAGCTGGGATGTTTTAGAAAAGCCTGCACTTGCAGGGGGTTGGACCCGATGGCCCTTGAGGTCCCTTTCAACTCTACCATTCTAAGATTCTATGATACCTAATCCTATTCTTCACTGACATGACCTGAAGGGAGGCACATCACGTGGTTGGCCGGTTCTGCTCAAATGAGTCGATTCGGCTGATCTTAGGCCATTGATGTTTGGGCACCTTTTCATTTTTGGAATCTGATCTATAAGACACCTACTGATCCCAAGAATTGATCTCTGAAATGCCCCTTTAAACACAACCTACATTAGACAGCTGCCACCTGAATGATAGTTTGGTTGATCGTTTGGCTGTTAGCCATCCCAGTCATCTCTCCCATGTAAAGAAGCACTCACTTGACTGAGTGCTCTGAATGTTCTCAAAGAGAGACATATTTTATGGAAGAACCAAAGGATTAGCAAACTGAGATCCGACATGATGGTTTCTAAGCCCCCCTACCCCAACACACACACACACACACACACACACACACACACACTCTCTGTTGCCCAAGGCCATCATACAGATTAGACTGACAGTCAAACTTTTCGAGATCATTGGGTTTGACCCATATTTCATTAATGTCTGTGGCGGGTTTAAGAATGAATCAGTGGCCACCACTCCATTTATTATCTATGTGACTGTCGGGGACAGCTGAGTCCATGGCTTTCTTCAAGGGAACCTATCAACAGATTTTGGCCTTCTAAACTAAAACTAGCACCTTAAGCAGCACCCGAAGGCCAAAAAGACCAAATTCTAGTGAGAGGTTCCCTTTCAGCAATTCCATAGAGAGTGAATGAGATGGTGACACACATGTTTGCAGGACATTTCAGAGCCCATTCTTGGGAGGAGTGTGAATACCATAAATTGGACCCACCTCCCCCAATGATCAATAAGTCCTCTGGACAGGTGATATCTTGCAAAGTTGGGAATAGCCCATTAAGGGCAAATCCTCTTAATACCTATGGCCAGCTTTAAAAACTGTTGTTGCAGTGTCTCAATTCGAGATCAATCTAACAAACACAACTAGAGATAAGCTCCTCACCCAACACCAATGGAGGCAATATTATTGAGTACAAAAAACTAAGACAAATCCAAAAAAATAATATATTAATCTCAAACTAACACCAGCTGATAACAGTGTCTATGAGGCATTGACTGTCCTAGATAAAAGGGCTACCGGCTGCAGCCTGAGCACACAACGTCAATTGTTTATGAGCCAAGGCGACATGGTTGAGTTAATGTCCGACCATGCATTCAATTACCCTGAAGTAATGGCAGCTGATTGGTTTATTCTCAGAACCAACATTGATTTTTTTTTTCTTTCGTTCCCCTCTAAGTTTACTTTAATACCCTACATAAAGAAGCTCTTACTTCTTCCCTGGTTACTCGGAAAGGTCAGCAGAGCAGAAGTCCTTCTGAAGAGTCCACCCGAAGAGGTAAATGTGACTTATCAAGCTTCATAGCTTTTAAGAGCCATCAAGTTCCTGTATATTAGTTGTAAACTCCTGTCCAGCTTCATTTGTGAGGACAACAATGAGCAAACACACACAAACAAACCCATCACCCAAGGAGAAAAGCCAGGTCTCTCCTTCTCTATTCAAAAATGGTAGATAAGGATCCTCAAATTAACATATGTTTGCACACAAGTGGTGGTGACCAGGGCATGGGTTCAGGAAACAGTCAAGGTTGCATTGTATACATGTCCTGTGATTTATACACATATTGGGTCAAGCTTAGCCATTTCGTAAAGTGACCATATACATTAAAAAAAATGTTGGCCAAATACACCCATTTCATTGGAAAACGTTTGATTTCAGTGGTGCGCAGACTTTCCGTGACTATGGATGTTTGGTTAAAGAAATATGAAGCTGGTGAACTTCAACATGCCCAATCTTCTGGTCCTTAGGGCAAAACTGGGGCTACCCTAGTTGCAGCTAAACTTCACCAAGAATGAAAGGACTGAGCATGGTTGGCCCAGTGTAACTCCCATATCGGTGTCCTCACACTCTCCTGCCCCCCTCCCCCAGCGGGGATGCTAGCTCTTTCACCTTCCCAGTCGCCAGCAGTGGTTGCCCCATTCCAGATCCATGTTGCTGTCTTCCAGGGCTTGCACATGCCACACAGGCCTTCTGGGAATACCCGTAGGGTTTGTGCAGCCACGCCTCTTTTATTAAAGGGCCAGTACGCTGAGAGGCATCAGGTGCTTAAGGCACCTTCCACTTATGGAAGGTGCCTGGACCAAAAGGTCTACACATTGCTAGTTTTCAGGTCCTTAGTGCTGCTGCTGTCATGGTGTTATATGCTGTTAGTCACTTGTATCTGTTGATCACCTGGGGCTGACCTCTGTTGACTGCCTACCTGCATGTGTGCTTATCACCACCTCCGGTGGCGCTAGTGGAGACTCGGCGGCCGACTCAGTTCGCTCCTCCAAGCGAATGATCGGTACCTTCGGTCTTGTTACTGATCCTATGATATCTGCTGTAGCTGCTGCAAGCATTCACTCTGGCCGCCTACCACGATATCTGCTGCTGCAAGTATCCACCTTGGCTGCTTCTGCCGCATCGATCAATCCATCCCGGCCAAATCTACAGCACCAGCTGCTGCCGTTTCTACAACCAAAGACTCTATTGTATTCGTGGCGCCAGCTGCCAAGGTACCGTTGAATCCTGAGGCTTAACTTTGTCGGCTGCCTACCTGCGTGTGTGCCTATCGCCCCCTCTGGTGGTGGTAGTGAAGACTCGGCGGCCGATCCAGTTTGCTCTTCCAGGCCAATGATCGGTACCTTCAGTCCAGTGAGACCACTAACCCCATGTTCGCCTTCTGAGCATAACACCCAGATGGCAATCTTGGCTTCATTTGTGGAGAAGTTGAAAGACCAAGTTTCAGCCAATTGGCCATTTGATCTACAGCTATCTAAAGAGATTGGCCAGATTTTGTTATATCTGTGCTGTCACTAACATTGCTGACAAACATAGAAACTGAGCGAGGTAATTTTGTAAGTATTTAACATATTTTGAATAAATTGGCAATTTGTAAAGATGAGCTAATAAACTGGTCCGGCGGCAGGTTAGTTATGTGTCACCTGGATGAGAGTCCTACGAACCGGTCGACAGTCCCAACTCATCTTTGATTAGCCAGCAACAGCAACTCCCAGACCTACTGCCAGTTTCTGGAAGACAACTTCTTCAAGCAGTGGTACAGGAAGAAGTCGGTATCGTTCAAGAAAAACATGATTTTCATGCAGGACAATGCTCCATCACATGCATCCAACTACTCCACTGCGTAACTGGCCAGTAAAGGTCTAAAAGATAAAAAAATAATGATATAGCCCCCTTGTTCACCTGATCTGAACCCCATAGAAAACCTGTGGTCCCTCATAAAATGTGAGATCTACAGGGAGGGAAAACAGTACACCTCTCGGAACAGTGTCTAGAGGCTGTGGTGGCTGCTGCACGCAATGTTGATCACAAACAGATCAAGCCACTGACAGAATCTATGGATGGTCGGCTGCTGAGTGTCATCAGAAAGAAAGGTGGCTATATGGGTCACTAATTTTTGGGGTTTTATTTCTAAATTTTGTGCAGTTACATTGGTTTACCTGGTGAGAATAAACAAGTGAGATGGGTATATATTTGGTTTTTATTAAGTTGCCTAATAATTCTGCACAGTAATAGTTACCTGCACAAACAGATATCCTCCTAAGATAGCCAAATCTAAAGAAAAAACCACTCCAACTTCCAAAAATATTAAGCTTTGATATTTATGAGTCTTGTGGGTTGATTGAGAACATAGTTGTTGATCAATAATAAAAAAAATTCTCTAAAATGCAACTTGCCTAATAATTCTGCACACGGTGTATTAATGCGTTTTTTTGCCAGAAGATGCAGATTTGGTGCAGAAATTTGGTTTATAAATTTCAGCACCAAATCTGTATCTCTGTATAATTCTGCACACGGTGGATATATTATACATTCTGTTAGGAAATTTGGCACAAGCCCAGTAAAAAAATTACAATTCTTTTCCAATGAAAACTACTAAATATTTTTATAAAACTGCCCCACTACATTAATAGACCTGCAAATGAGTCTTTATTCTAAAGCCCATCAGTCTGATGAATCAGTAAGAAATGGGTTAAGCTTTCCTCCTGATGGGATTTGTGCATTTCTGTTCTATGTCATATTGTTCACATGTTAATCTGGGACTAGGAAAACAATGGTCGGTTAATGCTGCTTTGGGGAGTTAATCACGGATTTCATTGTCTAAACACTCGGAGCTGCCGATCATTGGCTTGTTTGTGGAGCTGGGAATAACGATCTTAGGGAATGTTCCTGCTGGGCCGGGTGAAGGGTAATGACATTATTATAACTTACTGGGATCATTCCAATATGACAAACGCTATAAACACTTTATTCTACATCTCATGGTAAAAATATATATGAAATCCATGTGTCTGCGTCTACGGCTCCATCTACAGCTGAAACGGTGAGTGAATGCATCGATGAAGACTATAGTAGACAAATGTAGACTTACAATGTTATAATGTGCCGCCCCCGTGTCAGCAGCCGGGCTGCTTGGATCCGGGTTCTCAGTGGCTCGAGGGTCTCTGGACCCCGGTGTTCGTGCGGCCACTCAAATGAAGGGGGTATTTACAAGGGATGTTAAAGAGTTTGTGACGCCAGCCGTGGTGTACGGTAATTTGGGAAGTACTGCCACTGCAGCTGGGAGTACCAGGGTGATGAAATGGGGCAGCAAGGTGTTGTAACCCTACACGGGTAGGGGGAAGAAGCCCCAGAACTCGGTGTTTTGGAAAAGGCCGTGGGGCGCAGGGGGGGTCACACTGGTACTCACTCAGTCCATTAAGCAGACACCAAGTCGTAAAACAAGTCTCTGGATACCGCTGCCGCTGAGGGGAGCTAGTTCGGGTCCCGTCCCCAATGGTGTTGCCTGGTGAGCCGTGACCTGCCTCCTGGCACTAAGTTTACTTCTCTGGTGGTCCCCGTAGTGTGGAGCTTGCCGGGTCCCACTCCCCACTATGGCTAAGTGTGGGACCTTGCTCCCAGGGCTCACGCTTGGGATTTACTGGACCGTTTTAGATTGGAAAGTCCTATGCCCTTTGTTACGCTAGTGCCCCGATTTTGGAGCGGTTTAGAACAAATCTTGAAGGCTCCGATCTCCTCAGGTAAATTGTCAGGTTGCTGAAGCTACTCCCCGACCTAGGGTCTATGTACTCCGTCGTGCCTCGGTCCCGGACCGGTGATGGTGCAAGGCCGCCGGCTATCCTTCTCAACAGATCTGTGCCCCTTGCCACGATCCCCTGCGACCTGGGGTCCGACTCCTCTAGGACCAGACCACCGTCTGCAACCTAGACAGTTTTCCAGGAGCCCCGCTCCTGACCTCCTCTCATTTCCACTCTCTAACCACTTCACTCTCTTACTCTCGACTGACTACACTACTCACCTCCCCTTCCTGGTCCCCCAGGTGGGCGACTCTATTCCACTCAAGCCGTCCACTGGTGTGTCTGGTGGGTGTGGTGCAGGGTGTATCTGAGACGCCTCTTGGGGAATTCTTCTTGCAACAGGAGTTATGTCAGGTTATTTACATCTGAGTCGTGACGCCACTCTTAGTTTGCGGTCAGGGTTATGGGTGACCGCCACTGCAGTTTTAACAAGCGTCTGGGGCTAATGGAATCTGCAGCCGGATGGTGTGGCCTCCCGAGAGTGAGGCTGGCCCCAGGGGCTCGGGTGAGTGTGGCGCCCCTGAGGCTTCCGTCGCCACAGAGACATTGCACCCCAGCCAGAGGTGTGATGCCCCATCCTGGGTAAGGAAAGGAGTGAACGCCGGTCCACAGGCAAATCTGCACTACACCCATTGTTAGGTACACACAGGGACCAGTGACAGTGGCAGCAACCCTCCCATGCTGCATGCTGGGAGGGGCCGTAAGACCCATCCCTGCTCCCATAGGGTGGTAGCTTAGCAACTGGGTGGGTGGGAGGAGCCAGCCGAGAGAAGAGTAGTTACAGGAAGGTCAAGTCAGAGAGTTTCAGTTTTACCTCAGGGAGGAGAGGAGTGAGGAGGTCTGCGTGAGGCAGAGGAGTCTGAAGTTGAAGAAAGAGAGAGAGACGAAGTGGAAGTGGAAGGAGAAGGAAGGAGTTCTGCGGGAGGCAGAAGAGTGAGAAGAGTAGTGCTCTAGTCAGCCAGGAGCGAGAGAAGAAAGTGACGCTTCCTGGTGAAGACCCTGGGACTCAGAGGGTCCAGGTGACACCAAGCAGAGAAAAGAAGGGATTCCAGGGCCACAGATAGCTTTCAGGCTCGTGGCCTGTTCCACAGGAACATCGGTGGAGGGATCAAGCTGCACACAGGGGACGGTCCCTAGAAACTGGAGGAGGAAAAGTCATCTCCAAAAGTAAAAACCGAGGCCCAGGGAAAGCTGCAAGCTTCCCGGGCTACAGCCCACAGCAGAACGTCTAGAAAGGGGGTAAATTACCGGCAAGCAAGCCCCTGGCCCGGAGGCTGTAGTGGAGCCAGGTTCAGCCAACAAGGGCAAGGCTTAAGGAGTCAGCTGAAGAAAGGAACACATAGAGGGGTGCACCGGCTTTCATTCCAGGATCTACCCAGGATCGGCGGAGGTCCCTGACAGTGGGTTCCAGCAGTCTAAAGGCACCAGTGTGCTTCAACCCAAGAACTGTGAGTAAACAACTTGAAACTGCGACCCCTGGAGTTGCCTCTGTTATTTCGACTGCACTATATAACCACTGCATAGACTTCCATCATTGCATAGACTTCCATCATTGCATAGACTTCCATCACTGCATAGATTGTAATAAGCACCAACAGTTGCCCCGGGGCACCGCTCCACCTGTGGGGAGCAGGACCATCCAAGCTGCCATTACATCAGCCCCGGAGGCCCCATACAGCAGCGGCGGCTTAATAGCCGCAAACCACAGGTGGCGTCACGAATATAAACTTTAATAATCACCCCCACTGAAGCCATATTAATTGACCCCACCAGGGTACGGAGTCGGGCCCAGCCACCACTGACGACCCCCGGACTAGTCCGGCCCGGCACCGGGTGTCCCATAGCCCTGGGGTGGGCGAGTCATGAGTGTGGAACAACAGTTCGCAGAATAACTCAGTCACAGTCCAAAGTGTCTTTCAACTTGTTTACTCACGTTCAGCTGGTTTTGTGAGGTAACCCGGGCGATGCTGCGATAAACCAGGTGGAACCAGGTATCCTTCAGGCTGGTCTAAGGGTAACCGTTAACTCGCCTTCCTAGCACTTCTTGTTTCGGATAACCCCTGATTTGAAGTACCGTGGGATTCATCCAAGGAAGTCGCAACTGCCTTTTCTCCCCTTTTTGGCCCGTTTGCTGGCAGCATGGACCAAGGTGGATAGCTTCAGGCTCGATCCTCCTTATGGGCCCCCTCGTTGCTGCTGATAGTGACCGTTCTCCCCCACCAACGGCCACTACACGTGCAGGGTCTGACTAGCGCGTCCGCTCTCCTGTGTCTCCACTTCAGACTGGCTACCTCCAGCTCCTTTTCATGACTGCCGCTGCAACCTAGATTCCAGCCTCTCTACCTGCACCCCTTGATTGGATGTGGAGGTACGCCCCCTCCTGGGTCTGCCCAGGGGTCCCCTCAAAGGTGTGTGAGACCTGGTTACAATGTGTCTGTGCGTACACACCCTGTTCCAGCCTTTAGGATTACCTGTTTGCACTCACCCAACATGGGTGCAGTACTCAGTGGCGCCTGACCAGGTCAGGGGCGCCACATTCCACCTTGGTTATCAACAGCATGTCCTCGGGCTGCAAAGACAATAACATTTTTAAATACAAACTTTTCAATACAAACTTTCACACACAGGGGGTACATTTACATTTAAAACATACCAGGTACCATTCTTCACCACCCACCAATCACAAGTCCTGAACCCACCCAAAAACTTCCAGGAGGTAGGTAACCAGTCCCTGTGGTGACCAGGTCTGGACCATCTGTATCCCAGACCTTTCCTCCAATCTTCCTCTCCTGAGGAGGGTGGCGCAGGGTAGGCCTCATAAACAGGCGTTCCAGTGTGAAGCCCTGCAGGTGCGGTGCAGCAGTGTATTACCCTTAGGGACTCCACGGGATGGGACGGTCTGGTCACAGGTAGGGAACCTTCGTTTTGGGATTTGTCGTGACGCCACTCTCAGAATTGCGGTCAGTGAGGACCGCCACTGCAGGTTAAGGGATGCCTGGGGCTGATGGTGGGTGCAGTCGGTTGTAATAGCCTCCTGAGAGTAAGGCAAGCCCCAGGTCCCTGTGTACGTGTGTGGGACCACAGGTCGCAGAATGACTCAAACACAGTCCAAGAAGTCTTTTAACGTGTTTACTCACTGTTTAGAGGTCACGGTGAGATGCCCGGGCGACACTGTGATAACCAGGTGGAACCAGGAATTCCAGGAGGCCGTTCTGAGGGTAGCTGTCCGCTCGCCCTCCTTGCACTCTTTTTGTTTGGGAGGATCCCTTGCTTGAAGCGTGGTAGGACTCCTCCAGGGAAGCTGTTACTAGCCTGCTCCCCTCTCTCTGGCCCGTCTGCCGGCAGCGTGGCCTTGGTGGGATGGCTTCTGGCTCTGTCCCCTTATGGGCCTGGTGATTGCTGCTTGGCTCGAGCTCTGTGTAGTAGTGGTGAGGGCATGAAGTACCCCCACCTGTAGGTTAAGCAGCTCTGGATGATTTGCTGCCTGTACTGGGGATCTGTTTCCCCTTGCGTGCTCGGATACCAGGATCTCCGTACTCAGCCACCCCTCTCTCTGGATGTCTTTCAGGCCGACCCACGGTACCCTTTCTCCCCCGCTTTCAGCTACTGCACTCCTCAGGACCCGTCTGACACGAGAGCCCCTCTGCTCCCTTCCACCTCCAGCTCCAGACTCCCCTCACTTCCTCTCTGCCCTGCTTCCTAGCAACCAGCCTCTGAACACACCCCTAGCTGGGAATTGAAAGTTAACCCCCTACTGGCTACCCAAGGGTCCCTTCTTGTGGTGTGGGAGACCTGGTCACTATCTGTTTGTGTGTGCACCTCATCCTGGCCTTTGGAAATTACCTGGAAGCATTGTCCCCGCATGGGTGCAATACTCTGTGGTGCCTGACCAGGTCAGGGGCGCCACATTCCCCCTTAGTTATCACCAGCACGTCCTCGGGCTGCAAGACAACATTTTAAAATGCATAAAACATTAAAACATGTAAAACATTTTTAAAAGCACCAGGTACCATACATCACCACCCTCCACCCACAAGTCCGTTAACCCACCCAAAACCCTTTCACGTTGGCCGCGCCTTCAGCCACTTCTGGCAGGATGTAGAGGCGGCTTCCATGGGCTGGTGGTTTCAGGGTATACCTGGCCTGGTGGATCCGCGCCTTCAGCCTCTTCTGGCAGGATGTAGAGGCGGCCTCCACAGTTGGTGCTGACCAGGTACCCTCTTTGTGGTGGAGAGCCAGGCCCCATAAACAGGCATGCTCTCTGGTTGCAGGTGAGCCAAGGCCCTATATACGGACGTGCTCCCTGGTTGCAGACGAGCCAAGCCCCTAAACAGGCTGACTCTGGTGGCGGTGGTGCCCTCTGGTGTAACTATTTACACTGCGAGAGTTTGTGGCTATAGCCAGTTCATAGCCTTAAGGTTTATGGTTTTCTCACACAAGTTTATGTGGGCACATACTTAAACGTAAACGTTGCAAAACTTCAAACTTTTCAAAACTTTAACTTGCTGTATTCTTTCTTCTTGCTTTATGTGAACTTTGCTCCTGTTTCCTCCTTACCAGGGCTTGGGCCTGTAGGGCTGGGGCATCTGTTACTTCCCGTGCTTTTATCGTCTGTTTCTTGATCCTTTCTTTCCTCTTCTTCAGTGTCTCTGTCTTCATCTTCTGTTGTGACTGCAGGGCTTCTGCAAGGACTTCTAGGACATGGTGCAACATCTAGGGCATACCAGCCTCTTTCTCCCTGATGCATAGTGAACTCCACTGAGTCTCCTATCTTCAAATTTCTTCCAGGGTGTCCTCTGGGCAAATGGGCTCTCACATCCCTTCGATTGACGAAAATCCCTTCCTTCACACCAGGTGATACTATAAAGCCGTATCCTGATTTGAGGCTGAAATCTTCGACAATTCCTCGACGCAGGGGTCCTCTGATCTGGGGTTTGAACCTTCTCAGGAACCGTTTCTCCTCTAGGTCTCTGGCGGTGACTTCGTCTTTCTGCTCAGGAGATTGTGATGTTGGAGGATACTTTGTACTACCGCCTCGGCGCCGTGTCTTGCGGGCTGGATTCTGCGAAGTACAGCTTACAAGCTCCCAGGTGGGGCGGTTGGGCAGGTCTTCTTCAGCAGGAGGTGTCAGGTCTTCTTCATCCCAGCGGGAGTATGGCAACATCTCCGGCTCTGGGCATGGATCCACTGCTGGTGGCTCCTGAGTCAGCTCCTCAACTTCCTGGCCTCCTCTCCCCCTTAGTTCTTCAGAGCACTCCTTCGGTGGCGGTGCTGGGAATGGACTTTCTTCAGCAGGCCCAGGCAGGGATCTCTTTGGCATGATTGCTGCAGGAGTCGTCTTGGGGGTATGCGGAGGGAGTATGTACTGGTCCACCAACCATTGTGGAAACTTGGCCTCCATGTCAGCCTTCAGCTGCCAGTATGCGGGGTCCTCCCCCAGCGTGGGCTTTCCAGCAGGGACCTCTTTGGACTGGGGAGCGGTGTCTGCTCTGGCCTTGCAGGCCGGGGTAAATGATGATGCAATCTTGTCTTGGCGGGCCGCGCCCTGTATGGCGGCGGCCTGGTCTTGGCGGGCCGCGCCTGGCATGGCGGCGGCCTGGATGGGCGTTTCTGGCGCAGCTTGGATCGGCGTCGCAGCTGCGATGGGATCGGTGCAGGCTGGGCTGGGCGTCGCTGCAGCGATCGGAGCTTGGCGGGCCGCACCTAACGGGGCTGCGGCCTGGTTCAGCACCTCACTTGCGGCGCGGACGAGCGTTGCTGCTGCGGTGGGGTCTCGGCGGGCCGGGCCTAGCATGGCGGCGGCCTGGGTCAGCGTCACACCTGCGGCATGGATGAGGGTCGCGGTGGCAGCCGGTTCTCTGCGGGCCGGACTGGGCGTCGCTGCAGGGACCGGGTCTTGGTGGGCCGAGCAGGGCATCGCTGCGGCGGCCTGGGCTTGGTGGGCTGCACCTGGCGTGGCTGCGGCCTGCTTCAGCGTCGCAGCGCCGGACGCCTCTTCAGGGACCGCGGACGTGGCAGCAGGGATCGGGGCACTCGCGCTGGCAGGGGCATCACTGGACTCACCCATCGGTGGCAGCATCGGGGTCTGAGTCGTCGCCGTCCGGTCTGGCACTCGTCGTGCGGTTCCCCTCTCATAGGCCTGAACCGCTGCAGCCATCTCCAGAAGCTCCGTGCGTTCCTCTCTGATCTGCTCTACGACCCGGGTCTCCAGTCGGTCGCAGAACTGGGCAAGCTCCCGATACCACCAGGCAGCGGAGCCCGGTTCTGGGTTTCTGCGGTCAGACGCCATTTCTTCTGCGCCCTCTTCTGCACGATTTCCCAGCAGTGGACTCGTCGTTGCCTCTAGTAGCAAGCTGTTCAGTTTCCGCTCTGCCTCTTTCAGCAGCTCCTCTCCCAGCAGCAGGCTTCTGGCTCCCTTTCTGTCCCGACGTCTCCGGACGCTTCCGCTCTCTTCACAAGCGAGGTCAGAACTCTGCAGGGGATCTCTGGGTAGCCACACCTCTTCGTGGGCGGTAACTTCTCCCAGCGCGGGCTGCTGTTGTTTTTCAGCGCGCTTTTCATGGTGGCAATATGGCGGCGCTTCCAATTTTTCAAGCGGACCGCCCAGGCACATGGTCACCTGTCTGAACAGGTCTAGTCCTTATCCTGTTCGTGACGCCAGAAGTTGTGAAGCCCTGCAGGTGCGGTGCAGCAGTGTATTACCCTTAGGGACTCCACGGGATGGGACGGTCTGGTCACAGGTAGGGAACCTTCGTTTTGGGATTTGTCGTGACGCCACTCTCAGAATTGCGGTCAGTGAGGACCGCCACTGCAGGTTAAGGGATGCCTGGGGCTGATGGTGGGTGCAGTCGGTTGTAATAGCCTCCTGAGAGTAAGGCAAGCCCCAGGTCCCTGTGTACGTGTGTGGGACCACAGGTCGCAGAATGACTCAAACACAGTCCAAGAAGTCTTTTAACGTGTTTACTCACTGTTTAGAGGTCACGGTGAGATGCCCGGGCGACACTGTGATAACCAGGTGGAACCAGGAATTCCAGGAGGCCGTTCTGAGGGTAGCTGTCCGCTCGCCCTCCTTGCACTCTTTTTGTTTGGGAGGATCCCTTGCTTGAAGCGTGGTAGGACTCCTCCAGGGAAGCTGTTACTAGCCTGCTCCCCTCTCTCTGGCCCGTCTGCCGGCAGCGTGGCCTTGGTGGGATGGCTTCTGGCTCTGTCCCCTTATGGGCCTGGTGATTGCTGCTTGGCTCGAGCTCTGTGTAGTAGTGGTGAGGGCATGAAGTACCCCCACCTGTAGGTTAAGCAGCTCTGGATGATTTGCTGCCTGTACTGGGGATCTGTTTCCCCTTGCGTGCTCGGATACCAGGATCTCCGTACTCAGCCACCCCTCTCTCTGGATGTCTTTCAGGCCGACCCACGGTACCCTTTCTCCCCCGCTTTCAGCTACTGCACTCCTCAGGACCCGTCTGACACGAGAGCCCCTCTGCTCCCTTCCACCTCCAGCTCCAGACTCCCCTCACTTCCTCTCTGCCCTGCTTCCTAGCAACCAGCCTCTGAACACACCCCTAGCTGGGAATTGAAAGTTAACCCCCTACTGGCTACCCAAGGGTCCCTTCTTGTGGTGTGGGAGACCTGGTCACTATCTGTTTGTGTGTGCACCTCATCCTGGCCTTTGGAAATTACCTGGAAGCATTGTCCCCGCATGGGTGCAATACTCTGTGGTGCCTGACCAGGTCAGGGGCGCCACACCAGCTTCCTTTGTCGTTGGAGAGCCAGGCCCCATAAACAGGCGTGCTCTCTGGTGGTGCAGAGCCAGGCCCCATAAACAGACGTGCTCTGAAGTGGGTGCAGAGCCAGGCCCCATAAACAGACATGCTCTGAGGTTGGTACCACTGAGGTAACTTTTTACAATGCGAGAGTTTGTGGCTATAGCAAGTTTATAGCCTGTGGTCCCTATTTTAATAGATGCACATAACCTGGTGCTGAAAGGAAAAACACTTAAAAGTTCACACAAAAGTTTCTTGTGGGCACATTCCACTTGAACATTTAAACGTTGCTTAACTGGTAACAAACATTCTCAAAGCATTTTACTATGAAGACATTTTAGATAGCTCCTACTCGCCGCCGCCGCTCTCTGAGGGCTGGTCTCCTCATTATGGTCACCTGGTCATCAGCCGACAACCAGGTAACGTGCATGCTGGGAATATATGCAGCCAGCTCTTCCTCCTCGGCAGGGAATGCTGCAACCTCCTCCGGTCATTGGGGGAACATCAGTGCGGCCTCCAGGCCTCCCTTTCCTTCCAGGGGTGCTGCGACCTCCTCTGGTCGGTTGGGGAATAGCAGCGATTGTGGCTGGGTCTCGTCTGCCTCCATAGCAGAGGGGGCTGCAATCTCTTCCGGTCGTCGGGGGAACAGCAGCGTGACCTCCAGGCCTCCCTTTCTCTTCAAGGGTGCTGTGTCCTCCTCCGGTCGATCTGGCAGCAGCTCTGAAGACGAGCCATCAGCAGCCGGGCAGGATGATGGATCCCTCTCTAGCGGAGAGGGTGCTGGGACCGCTTCAGGTCGGTATGGCAGCTTAGTCACCAGGTACATGTCTACCAGGTGTGCTGGGAACCGAACCTCCAGCCCTCTCTTTAGCCGAGCCAGTTCTTCGTCTGCTTCATGCTGGGGCCCAGGGACAGGAGGCATTGCGGCCTGGTCTGGTCTGGCCGGGACAAGAGGCGTTGCGGCCTGGTCTGGCCGGGACAAGAGGCGTTGCGACCTGGTCTGGTCTGGCCGTGACAGGAGGCGCTGCGGCCTTCTCTGGTCTGGCTACGGGCATCGCATCGAGCACTGGCGGCAATGCCGGTGGGGTCGACATACAAGGGTGAACAGGGGCAGTTATGGACTCACTCAGGCTCCGGCTGGAGACATCCCACAGCAGGGTCGCTATCGCCAGCGACGACTTCAGTTGGGGGGGGGGGCGGCACCTTCACGCGGGCCTCGCTGCACCGACATCTGCAGGTTTCTTATTGCCAACACCATCTCTTTTTTCCACCAGCTATCTCTCGCCTGCTCCTCTCCTCCATACTGTTGGCAATTCTTCTGACTTCAGCCTCCAGCTCAGCGGCAGTAATGGGCCTAGTCCATCCCAGGTCCTATCGGTCGCCTCCCGCTGACGCCATCTTGCCTCTGTCGCTGCTCAACAGGTTCTGCCTACACTCCTCGCTTAGTTTCGTTTCTTGCTGTTTTCCTCTCACAGGATTGGGACGTCCCCGCAGTCCAGGAACAGATCCGCCCCCATCTTCTCCTCTCGCGGGGCCAAAACGCTTCAGGGATCCTGAGACACCCACACCTCTTTGTGGGCGGTACTTCACTTCTGCGTGAGCTGCAGTCTTCAAATTTGCGCGCTTTTGCTGTGTCAATATGGCGGTGGTCCATAGTTTCTGATTGGACCGCTAATGCGCACTGTCACCTGTCTTAACAGGTCTAGTCCTTATCCTGTTTGTGACGCCAGATGAGACGCCCAGCGCTGCGGCGGTCACCACGGGGACACCGCTCCACCTCCAGGGACGCCGCAGGGACTTCTCTTGGGGAATTCTTTTGGCAACAGGAGGTATGTCAGGTTATTTACATTTGAGTCGTGACGCCACTCTCAGTTTGCGGTCAGGGTTATGGGTGACCGCCACTACAGTTTTAACAAGCGTCTGGGGCTAATGGAATCTGTAGCCGGATGGTGTATCCTCCCGAGAGTGAGGCTGGCCCCAGGGGCTCGGGTGAGTGTGGAACAACAGCTCGCAGAATAACTCAGTCACAGTGCAAAGTGTCCTTCAACTTGTTTACTCAAATTGTCTCTCCAGGAAAGGAGATAAACTCTAGCGCAGCGCCACCTATTGGAAGTAGTGATTTTTTAACAATCCTTTGCATATGACTTAGGATTTTATGCCAGACCAGATCCCAATTTGCAGACACGGTGTTTTGGGGTGCTTGCCCCTCGTCAGTGCAAAGTATGGGGTGTCTGGTATGGCTCATGAGAAGCTATGTGGGGGGACCACAAGAGAACACTATTCTCCTTAAGGAGACTTTGCAAGCCAGTCTAGCTGCCAGTAAGGGCACTTATAACTTGTTTACTCACGTTCAGCTGGTTTTGTGAGGTAACCCGGGCGATGCTGAGATAAACCAGGTGGAACCAGGTATCCTTCAGGCTGGTTTAAGGGTAACTGTTAACTCGCCTTCCTAGCACTTCTTGTTTCGGATAACCCCTGACTTGAAGTACTGTGGGATTCATCCAGGGAAGTCGCAACTGCATTTTCTCCCCTTTTTGGCCCATTTGCTGGCAGCGTGGACCAACGTGGATAGCTTCAGGCTTGATCCTCCTTATGGGCCCCCTCGTTGCTGCTGATGTTTGGACTCTAGATGGTTGGTGTGGGACTTGTGGTCCCCCACACCGGCAGCTTTAGCAGACCAAGTAAATGTATATCTACTCTAGGGACCTGTTCCCCGTGCGTGCCTAGCCACCAGTAGTCTCCGTACATGACCAGCTGACTTCCTCAGCGTCTTTCTGTCCAACTTCTGGTGACCGTTCTCCCCCACCAACGGCCACTACACGTGTATGGTCTGACTAGCACGTCCGCTCTCCTGCGTCTCCGCTTCAGACTGGCTACCTCCAGCTCCTTTTCATGACTGCCGCTGCAACCTTAGCTTCCAGCCTCTCTACCGCACCCCTTGATTGGATGTGGAGGCACGCCCCCTCCTGGGTCTGTCCAGGGGTCCTCTCAAAGGTGTGTGAGACCTGGTTACTATGAGTCTGTGCGTACACACCCTGTTCCAGCCTTTAGGATTACGTGTTTGTACTCACCCAACATGGGTGCAGTACTCAGTGGTGCCTGACCAGGTCAGGGGCGCTACATATCTAGGATTTGATTTGCTGATGGAGGCAATACCATATGGTTAGGGACCTAAAACCAAGAAGGAGGTGGATACTGCACAGGAGGGTAGATTGTGCAATACCCTGTGACGACCTGATAGTCCAGGGGCATCACAATAATATACTCTGATAATGGGCGAACGCACCCATTGACCGCTTTTTACCACCTGCCGCTTGTCATTACTCATAGGCTGAATCCCCACTACCATCTTTGCCTTTGATACAATGGTTATGAAGAGGAGCCTCACGACACCAGTACACAAACCCATTGTAAAGTCAAATTTGTCCCCATCTTCTCCACAAACCCTATAGAAATCAGAATGGTTTTGGTATGTACATGTCGCGGGCGGGGAGGAGGGTGTCAGCACACTACGCTCACCCCTTCTGCTCGGGTCCGGCGGCCGCTGCTCAGTGGTGGCTCGAGCTGTAGGCCGGATCCCGGGGGTTTCTCGAGCGGCACTCCTCGCCCGTGAGTGAAAGGGGTTTGTTGGGTGTGGGGATTGTTTATAGTCCGTGACGCCACCCACGGTTGTGGTGATTTCACCACCGCTGCTCTATACGGGGGTCCCGGGGGATAGTGATGCGGAGCAGCCAGGTGTTGTGTTGCCCCTCCGTGGGTAGGGGTTGGTGATCCCGGGGCCCGGTGATGGCTTGGGAGGTGCAGGGCCTGGCGGGCGCAGGGACGCGGGGGCAGCGCTGTGCCTTGCGGCACTGTGGTACTCACTCAGCCTGAGACGTTGACACAGTTTGTACGGTAAACCAAACGGCTGGTAAGACGGTCCCACGGACGGCTGCAATTGCTCTCCCGGTAGGTGACGGTGATGTCCCTCTTCCTTGCACCTTGTGTACTAGTTGGTTGCGATGGGTCCCCACCGGTAACCCGCTCCCCGGCTTCAAGCTGGGCCGGAGGAGCTCTACTCTTTGCCCGCAGGCGTTGGCCCTCAGAAACTGGTGCCCTGGCGGTGGCGGTGTCTCTGTTGTACAGGTTGGGCTGTTGCCTTCACTCGGGTCTTGGTTGTTGGGGGATCTACGTCCCCTTCACTGACGGATTCGGCAATTTACGGCGACTCCAAGCCTTGCCGGGGTCTGAGAGGCCCCTGCCCTGGTGCTGACTGTCTTTCGGAACACTGCTCCAGACCACCGGGCACACAGCCTACGGGGTCCTTCCAGGAACTTCCAAACGGTCCCCCTCCAGACAGTCACCGCCGTTGCTGACCTTGCTGACCTGCCCTGCACTTAGCTGGACTCTTCAGGCTTTGCACACTCTTTCTGTTCTGTCACCACTCTTGCTTTCCTCCTTTACTACTTTTCTTTCTTTACTTTCACTTAGCTTATCTGCTCAAGCCCTGCCTGGGCTACTCCTCCACTCCTTCCACTTCCTCCTCCAAACTCTATCTGCCTTGTTCTTCCCGCCTCCAGAGCTGTGATCTCCTCGGTGGGCGGAGCCAACCGCCTGGCCCACCCCCTGGTGTGAATCATCAGCCTCTGGAGGAAGGCAACAAGGATTTTTGGTTCAGCTTAGATGTGCCTACCTGGGATGTAGGGTGTGGTGATGTGTGACCTGTGTCCCCTGGCTTGCCCAGGGCGACACATTCCCCCTTAGCAAAATGCAGACCGTCCGCGGGCTGCCGTCCAACACCGGTTTTATTTTTCTGCAAAAAGGGATAACAAGGTAAATAACACATAAATACATTTTCAATAACTCTTCCCAAAACAGGAGGCACATTTCTTTAACGTTGCAACGGTTTACGGTTACGGTTTCCGCTCTCTCCCACCCAAGCAACCTGGCCCTGATGCTGCCCCTAAAGCCCAGGCAGCACCCCTTGACCCACAGTCCAGCACACGGTACCCGAGCGGGATCTGTCCTTCCCTCCAGAGGGTAGCCACCGGTTCCTTTGGTGGCTGGGCCCAAGCCTGCTCTGCTGAGGGCCCTCCCTCCAACCTGCCTCTCCGGAGGTGGCATTGCGGAAACGGTAACTGCAAACAACATATTTACAAGCCGCTTAACGTTTGTGGGTGCCCTGCAAGTTCACGGGCTTGTCCATGGAAAGTCCTCCATGCAAAATAACTTTTTAAACGGTCCCTACGGGGACAACGGTGCCGGCTCCGGCCGGTTCAATCGAACAGAAAATCAGGTAACTTCTTCGGTAATTTCACTTATCATTCTCTTTTAAACAAACAAACAGGTGGTCCCAACGGGGACGGTGCTGCGGGCATCCGCTGCCCTACTCCGGTTGCTCAAGCTCTGATGCCGCTGCCAGGGGAGGGAGGTCTGCGCTCGCTCGGGCCTCCGGGCCCCTTCTTAGTTTGGCGTCCAGCGCAAACCACCCCCGCTCCCCAAAGTACCGGGTGTATTGTACGATGTCACCCGGCATCAGATTGCGGCCGGGATGTTCCTCAGGCAGGTGGGCATTTACATCCCGCCGGGCTACAAAAACTTCGGCCTCCAGGCCCGGATCGTAAATGAACCCGTAGCCCCGGCGGACATCAAACCGCCTCACCTGCCCCACGTACAACGGTCCTTGGACACGGGAGGTTGCTTGCCGGAGGTTCTCTGTCTCCCGGATCGCTCTGGCCACCAGTTCGGCCTTCTTTCGCTCCCTCTCGGCGATCTCCAGACCCAGCGGTACCGGCTCCCTATCCCAATACGGCGCTGCTGCCAGCGCCGGCGCACGGGTCGGGCCCCGCGGGACATCCTGGACGTTGCCCACTGTCAGGAGTATGGGCGACAGGTCCCGCGGTGTCTTGGCCTTGGGCGCTGCCTTGCAACAACAACCCGGCGCTACCTCAGCCGAGGTGTGGGGGATGGGCATAGGGGCTTTCCGCTGCGGGGCCTTCGGCTCGGAGCGGGTCATCGGCTCCGGCTCGGGGGGGTTTTCAGGGGATGCCTCCGGTTTCTCCTTCGGCGTCTTCCACGGTAACACCTCCGGTGTGCCGCGCGCTCCGGCTACAGGTCGGCCCGCTTGGGCGGGGACGCTGGATACTGCTACCGGTTGCGGTGGTAGCAGGCCTAGTGGCGGGGTCACGGCCTCCGGAACGGGTGGCGAGGGAGGCAACGGGGGGAGAGGGCTTGGACCGGGCCCCACAGCCGCGATGACCGGCCCTCCAAGGGCATCGGGACGTGGGTCACTCACCCTCCCTTTCTCCGCTTCCTCCTCGCATCTCCGCACGGTGGCTACAACGTCCGCCATGTCGGCCTCCCACTCCTCCATGAGGAGCTGCATCCTGACCTGCAGCCTTTGGTAGAGCTGCGCGGTTCGGATCTCCACCCACGCCGCGGTTCCAGGCGCGGGGGCTACAATGTCACGGGACGGCATCCACATGATGGCTTCTTCTTTTGCTTCCAGGAACGGTATGTTTGCAGAGTCCTGGCGTCCCTGCTTTTATAGCCGCAGCTACATGCGGCCAGCCGCCATCGCGTCCCCCTTAGCTCTTTCCCGGCCCCTCCTCTCTCGGGGCGGGGTTTTGGCCTTCGCGCCTCTACTGCTCGAGAAGACGCTCGAGCGGGAACTTTTCGCGCCAAAGATGGCGGCTTCTGAAATTTTTCTGCCGGATACCTCCGGCGGTAACAAGGCGCACCTCTACCAAACAGCAGAGCGGTAAGATCCTGTTCACAGCGCCAAGTTGTCGCGGGCGGGGAGGAGGGTGTCAGCACACTACGCTCACCCCTTCTGCTCGGGTCCGGCGGCCGCTGCTCAGTGGTGGCTCGAGCTGTAGGCCGGATCCCGGGGGTTTCTCGAGCGGCACTCCTCGCCCGTGAGTGAAAGGGGTTTGTTGGGTGTGGGGATTGTTTATAGTCCGTGACGCCACGCACGGTTGTGGTGATTTCACCACCGCTGCTCTATACGGGGGTCCCGGGGATGGTGATGCGGAGCAGCCAGGTGTTGTGTTGCCCCTCCGTGGGTAGGGGTTGGTGATCCCGGGGCCCGGTGATGGCTTGGGAGGTGCAGGGCCTGGCGGGCGCAGGGACGCGGGGGCAGCGCTGTGCCTTGCGGCACTGTGGTACTCACTCAGCCTGAGACGTTGACACAGTTTGTACGGTAAACCAAACGGCTGGTAAGACGGTCCCACGGACAGCTGCAATTGCTCTCCCGGTAGGTGACGGTGATGTCCCTCTTCCTTGCACCTTGTGTACTAGTTGGTTGCGATGGGTCCCCACCGGTAACCCGCTCCCCGGCTTCAAGCTGGGCCGGAGGAGCTCTACTCTTTGCCCGCAGGCGCTGGCCCTCAGAAACTGGTGCCCTGGCGGTGGCGGTGTCTCTGTTGTACAGGTTGGGCTGTTGCCTTCACTCGGGTCTTGGTTGTTGGGGGATCTATGTCCCCTTCACTGACGGATTCGGCAATTTACGGCGACTCCAAGCCTTGCCAGGGTCCGAGAGGCCCCTGCCCTGGTGCTGACTGTCCTTCGGAACACTGCTCCAGACCACCGGGCACACAGCCTACGGGGTCCTTCCAGGAACTTCCAAACGGTCCCCCTCCAGACAGTCACCGCCGTTGCTGACCTTGCTGACCTGCCCTGCACTTAGCTGGACTCTTCAGGCTTTGCACACTCTTTCTGTTCTGTCACCACTCTTGCTTTCCTCCTTTACTACTTTTCTTTCTTTACTTTCACTTAGCTTATCTGCTCAAGCCCTGCCTGGGCTACTCCTCCACTCCTTCCACTTCCTCCTCCAAACTCTATCTGCCTGGTTCTTCCCGCCTCCAGAGCTGTGATCTCCTCGGTGGGCGGAGCCAACCGCCTGGCCCACCCCCTGGTGTGAATCATCAGCCTCTGGAGGAAGGCAACAAGGATTTTTGGTTCAGCTTAGATGTGCCTACCTGGGATGTAGGGTGTGGTGATGTGTGACCTGTGTCCCCTGGCTTGCCCAGGGCGACACATACACCCTTATATTCATAGGCATAGGTCTTTACATTAGGCCAGAGTCACACTTGTGCGTATCTCGTGCGAGTCTCGCATCGCATCACCCGGCTCGGCCTGATGCTCTCCAGACAGGAGCATCTCAGCTGCATAAAAATACATGCAGGCGATCCACTCCTGTCAGGAGAGTGTGGCCGTGCCGGGTGATGCGATGTGAGACTCGCACGAGATACGCGCAAGTGTGACTCCGGCCTAAGATAGATCATGGCCTATAGGGCCACCAACAGAAATTGGGCTCATAAAGCTAAAGTTTAGGATCTAGGGTTCTCCCACATTAACATATAAGAGCGGGGAAGCTGATTGTTCGTGTGAAACAAAATGAAATAGTGTCTCAAAGGTTTGGCAGCAGGCTTCAGTGTATATGGGGCTTGTACGGTTGCCAAATTGAAGTAGTAAAACAGGTGTGCAAAAACAGAAACTCGGAGTTAAATTTCTACACTTTTTCTTTTTAACAAATTTTAATCCCCTTCCCAAAAATTACCTAATAAGATATGACAGGTAGGCACACGTCCAAATATCCAGCACCTGATGTGTACGGAAGTAAAATTTGACTAGTAAAACAGATGTGTAAACGAATAAAATTTGCTTGCTGCACTCTCATTTTTTGAGGAAGACATCACTGTAAAATTTTGGGATTTTGTATTTTTCAAGAACAATCATTCCCCTTTCATAAAAGCTACTCAGTACAGTTACTTGTGGCTAGTAAATTCACAGTCTCAGACTCACACTGATTTCAGCTTTATTTCTGTGCTGCCTCGCTGCTGCTTCCTAATGCATTAAGAAAGAAGAAAAATATGTCATTGTAATTCAAATGCTCTAGGACAGATGTACTGATGAATCACACTGAGTCTGGCACTGCTGCAAGCGCTTCTATCACTTGCTCCACTATCAATTGAATCTATGTATTATTCAGTAGGGTTGAGCAAGATCGATCTTCCTACAGAGCACTCATCCATCAAGTCGCTATGGCTAGAGATTGAGCTGAAGGCCAGTAAATAATAATAAATATTATTCACAAACTACTACTATCATCTTCTTCACTGCGGCAGCCAGTCAACATATTTCTGTCTGGAGTATTTGTCCAATGTTTAATGGATTTCGAATAAATCTTTCCCGTTTTAGGCCAATTGGGAACCAAAATTATTTATATTTGCCAAATGCCAGAATAATGAGAGAGCTAAACTTTCCTCTCTGTACGTGAAACTATCTACTCAGCATTTCTGGCGGGAACCTAGATTTTTTTTTTAATTTTCTAACATTATTTGGCCACAGAATGGGAGCTTTGAGGACATCATATTATATGGGGTTTGTTCAGGACATTATAATGGGGGCTGTGGGGGCATCCTGTTATATGAGGGGCTGTGGTGACCATATTGTATTGGGAGCTGTGATTGACATCAAACTGTACAGTAAATTGGGGGCTGAGATGGATATCATACTGTGTTGGGGGCTTTGGGGAGATTATACTGTATATAAAGACTGTTAGGGCCATTATACTGTATGGGGGACTGTGGGAGCCATAATACTGTATGGGATGCTGTGGTGGATATTATACTATATAATAGGGGTCTGTGCTGGGCATCATACTGTAAATTGGGGGCTGTGTTGGATATCATACTGTGTTGGGGGCTTTGGGGAGATTATACTGTATATAAAGACTGTTAGGGCCATTATACTGTATGGGGGACTGTGGGAGCCATAATACTGTATGGGATACTGTGGTGGATATTATACTATATAATAGGGGGCTGTGCTGGGCATCATACTGTAAATTGGGGGCTGTGATGGATATCATACTGTGTTGGGGGCTTTGGGGAGATTATACTGTATATGAAGACTGTTAGGGCCATTATACTGTATGGGGGACTGTCGGAGCCATAATACTGTATGGGATGCTGTGGTGGATATTATACTATATAATAGGGGGCTGTGCTGGGCATTATACTGTAAATTGGGGGCTGTGATGATATCATACTGTGTTGGGGGCTTTGGGGAGATTATACTGTATATAAAGACTGTTAGGGCTATTATACTGTATGGGGGACTGTCGGAGCCATAATACTGTATGGGATGCTGTGGTGGATATTATACTATATAATAGGGGGCTGTGCTGGGCATCATACTGTAAATTGGGGGCTGTGATGGATATCATACTGTGTTGGGGGCTTTGGGGAGATTATACTGTATATAAAGACTCTTAGGGCCATTATACTGTATGAGGGACTGTGGGAGCCATAATACTGTATGGGATGCTGTGGTGGATATTATACTATATAATAGGGGGCTGTGCTGGGCATCATACTGTAAATTGGGGGCTGTGATGGACATCATACTGTGTTGGGGGCTTTGGAGAGATTATACTGTATATAAAGACTGTTAGGGCTATTATACTGTATGGGGGACTGTGGGAGCCATAATACTTTATGGGATGCTGTGGTGGATATTATACTATATAATAGGGGGCTGTGCTGGGCATCATACTGTAAATTGGGGGCTGTGATGGACATCATACTGTGTTGGGGGCTTTGGGGAGATTATACTGTATATAAAGACTGTTGAGGCCATTATACTGTATGGGGGACTGTGGGGGTGATAATACTGTATGGGATGCTGTGGTGGATATTATACTATATAATAGGGGGCTGTGCTGGGCATCATACTGTAAATTGGGGGCTGTGATGGATATCATACTATGTTGGGGGCTTTGGGGACATTATACTGTATATAAGGAGTGTTAGGGCCATTATACTGTATGGGAGACTGTGGGGGTGATAATACTGTATGGGGTGCTGTGGGGGACCTCATACTATATAATAGGGGGCAGTGCTGAACATCATACTGTTTATTGGGGTGCTTTTGTGGATATCATACTGTATGGGTGTCTGTGGTGACCATCATACTGTGTACTGTGTAGGGGAACAATGTGAGGAGGGGGTACAGTTTAGAGAGGGCAGTGTGATGGACAGTATGAGGGCATATAATGGATATGGAGTTGGGGGCAGCATGATATGAAGGCACAGTATGTAGAGAAGTTAGCATGGTGGCAGAAGAGTGTGGAGATATAAAGAGGGTAAGGAAAAAAGTGGAGAGGGCACAGCCATGGTATAGACCAGGATTCATAAAGGCGGAAGCTGTGACGTTATACCTGGCAGATAGTATGGGGGGCATATACCATAAAAGGCTTATTTAGGGCATAATATGGACAGTTATTTTCATGCAGAGGGCATTTTAATAACACTCTTATTTTTAATTGCACCATGTCGGGATGTGCTGCAGATGACCGAAGAAGAGAGAAGGCTGCAGAGACGAGCTATGAATGTGAAATGTCATCATGGTGTCTGGACTAGATGGAGAAAAAAAGAAAGAAAATACCTCTAATCAGAGAAGATGTCATCTATAAGATACCCGGAAGTAAATGTTTAACTTGTGATACTGACTACATCTCATCACCAGTATGGTCCTGGTATGGTCCGCAGCCTGGTGATGACTGCTAATTTTAACTCCCAATATCTCCTTACCATTTTTAAGGACATACTGGGAGTTGTATGTTTATGCAATACAATTGTATCTGGGTCTGACCTGACATTGCAATTGATTTCTGTAGGTAGTTTGGATCTTGTATTCAAGTACTGATGGTGGTTCTGGTGACCTATTCATTCCCTGATGATGGTTCTGGTTCTGTATTTATGCACTACTGATGCTTCTGGTGTTCTCTGATGTGCACTGATAATGACCAGAACCATCATCACTACATGAATTTGACACCAGAACCACCAACAGTCCAAAAAACATCACTGAAACCATCATTATTGCATTAATACATCACCAGATTCACCATCACTACATAAATACATCACCATAACCATCATCAGTACATAAATACATCACCGAAACCATCAACACTACATGAATACGTCACTATAACCAACATCACTACAGAAATACATCACCATAAACATCATCACTACATGAATACATCACCAGAACCACCATCAGTACAGAAAAATATTACCAGAACCATCATCAATACATGAATGCAACACCTGAACCACCATCAGTACAGAAATACATCACCATAAACAGTTTTGTTGCAAGCTGTATTTCTCACATGTCGGATGCAAAAACCATCATACATATCACTTTATCTAAAATGGGGTCTTTTTAGTTTCCATTAGGGTATCTAACAATTGCTGGACACCTTTATTGAAACCAAATGACCCCCATTATAGATAAGCTATATTATTTTCCATGACTATCCTTGCATCCGACCTTTAAAATTTAGGATGTCAGGGATGAAATATCAGTATCCCTTGTATTGTGTAAATGGTCTGCAAACAATGAATGATGCTATATTTAACGTTGAAATTGTACTCCCTGTCGAGCCTCACCCTTAAAGTACATAACTTTTTTACTCTTGTTGGTATTTTTGGACGAAAAAAGTAAGCACCCTTGAAGTTGTTCCAGAAAATTAAGTATTTCCTTCAGAAAATTAATACTACACCCCCTATACTGTCCCAATCCATAACACAGCCTCTACACTGTCCCTCTCTAAAATATCTCTCCCACACTGCCCCTATATATATAATATCCCCCTCACGCTGCCACTCTTTATAATATCCCCACACAAACACTGCCCCTCTGTATAATATCTCTCCCACACACACTTATCCTCTGTATAATATAACCACACACACACTGCTCCTTTGGATAATATCCCCCCACAAACTGCCCCTTTGTATAATATCCCCCCACACACTGCCACTCTGTATACTACCACCACACACGCTGACACATTGTATAATATCCAAACACACACACTGCCCCTCAGTATAATATCCCTTCACACACACTGCCCCTCTGTATAATATCCCCCATACACACACTGCCCCTCTGTATAATAGCACCCTGACATACTGCTCCTTGCAACACTTTGTTAAGAAAGATGTAGTGGGCACCACAGGGTAATAAATATAAATAAAGGGAGGGGTGCAAACAAAAACTATGCAAAAAAAGAATTGTAACATGAGAATGAGCACACAAAGGTATTTATATAGAAACATGGTTTTTATTGAACAATATATTTTTTATTGAAAAATACATAGGCTGACAAAATGAAAGGTTAAAAACAATTAAAAACATTGTTTTAAATCTTTATTTTTGCCAGACATATGTTTTGTATGAAAAAAGCTAATTTTATATAAGCCCCTTCTGGTTTATATCCCCATCCTGGGCCGATTCTGGTATATATGTTCTCCTCCTGTTATATATGAAAATATACCCTATGGGAACAAACATGCTAGAAATAGGAGGAAACCCCTATGGCTAAATAGAGCTGTAAGGGAAGCAATAAAAGAAAAACAGAAAGCCTTAAAAGAATTAAAGAGGGTAGGTAGTGATGAGGCATTATATAATTATAGAAAATTAAATAAAATATGTAAAAAGCAAATTAAGTTAGCTAAGTTTGAGACAGAGAGACTCATTGCGAGAGAAAGTAAAAATAATCCTAAAATATTCTTTAACTACATAAAGAGTAAAAAACTGAAAAGTGATAGTGTTGGCCCCCTTAAAAATAGTGTTGGTGAAATGGTGGAGGGGATGAGGGTAAAGCCAACCTGCTGAATGACTTTTTTTCTACGGTTTTTATACAAGAAAATGCCATGGCAGATGACATGACCAGTGATACCATAAATTCACCCTTGAATATTACCTGCTTAACCCAGCAGGAAGTACGCCGCCGCCTCGAAATCACTAAGGTTGACAAATCTCCGGGCCCGGATGGCATACACCCCAGAGTACTACAGGAATTGAGTTCTGTGATAGATAGACCATTATTTTTAATCTTCTCAGATTCCTTAATAACAGGGTCGGTACCGCAGGACTGGCGCATAGCAAATGTGGTGCCAATATTCAAAAAGGGGACAAAAACTGAGCCGGGAAATTATAGGCCGGTAAGTTTAACCTCTACGGTTGGTAAAATCCTTGAGGGTTTCTTGAGAGATGCTATATTGGAGTATCTCAAGAAAAATAACCTTATGACAGAGTATCAACATAGGTTTATGAGGGATCGATCCTGTCAAACTAATTTGATCAGCTTCTATGAAGAGGTAAGTTCAAGCCTGGACCAGGGAAATGCAGTGGATGTTGTGTATATGGACTTTTCAAAAGCTTTTGATACGGTGCCACACAAAAGGTTGGTACATAAAATGAGAATAATGGGGATAGGGGAAAATATGTGTAACTGGGTTAAAAACTGGCTCAGTGATAGGAAACAAAGGGTGGTTATTAATGGTACGTACTCGGACTGGGTCTCAGTTCATAGTGGGGTACCACAGGGGTCAGTATTGGGCCCGCTTCTTTTCAACATATTTATAAATGACCTTGTTGGGGGCATGCGGAGTAGAATTTCAATATTTGCAGATGATACTAAACTCTGCAGGGTAATCAATACAGAGGAGGATAATTTTATATTACAGGGAGATTTATGTAAATTGGAGGATTGGGCTGAGAAGTGGCAATTGAAGTTTAATGTAGATAAATGTAAGGTCATGCACTTGGGTAGAGGAAATAACATTTATGATTATGTACTTAATTGTAGAACACTGGGTAAAACAGACACAGAAAAAGACTTGGGTGTATGGGTGTATGGTAAACTTCACTTTAGTGGACAGTGTCAGGCAGCTGCTGCCAGGGCTAATAAAATAATGGGATGTATTAAAAGAGGTATAAGTGTTCATGAAAAAAATATAGTTCTACCTCTGTACAAGTCACTAGTGCGACCGCACTTAGAATACTGTGTACAATTCTGGTCACCGATATATAAGAAGGACATAGCTGAACTGGAGAGGGTGCAGAGAAGAGCCACCAAGATTATTAGAGGAATGGGGGGGCTGCAATACCAAGACAGGTTATTAAACTTGGGGTTATTTAGTCTGGAAAAACGAAGGCTTAGGGGGGATCTAATCACAATGTATAAATATATGAGGGGGACAGTACAGAGACCTTTCCAAAGATCTTTTTACACATAGACCTGCGACTGGGTCACGGGGGCATCCGCTACGTCTTGAGGAAAGAAGGTTTAATCATAATCACAGACGAGGATTCTTTACTGTACGAGCAGTGAGACTATGGAACTCTCTGCCGCATGATGTTGTAATGAGTGATTCACTACTAACATTTAAGCAGAGCCTGGACGCCTTTCTTGAAAAATTTAATATTACCAGTTATGTATATTAGATTTTATGACAGGGTGTTGATCCAGGGAACTAGTCTGATTGCCGGATGTGGACGAAGGAAGGAAATCTTTCCCCATTGGAACTTGTTTGCCACATTGGGTTTTTTTTGCCTTCCTCTGGATCAACATGTTAGGCTACGGGTTGAACTAGATGGACTTAGAGTCTCCCTTCAACCTTAAAAACTATGATACTATGATACTATGATATATGTCCTCCTCCTGGTATATATGTCCCCTTTCTGTTATATATGTCTTCATCCAGAGCCCCTCCTGTTATGCATGTTCTCATCCTGGTATATAAGTCCTCCTCCTGATATATATGTCCCCTTCTTGAGCCCCTCCTAGTATATATGTCCCCTACCTGGGTCCATTCTGGTATATATGTCCCCCTTCTGGTTTATATGTCCCCTTCCTAGCATACATGTCCTCCTTCTGGTATATATGTCCCCATCTTGGTTTATTTGTCCCCCTCCTAGTATATATGTCCTCCTGGCATATATATCCCCTTCCTTGGCCCATCCTGGTATATATGTCCCCTTCCTGATATATATATATATATATATATATATATATATATATATATATATATATATATATATGTCCTTCTGTTATATATGGGCCCCTCCTGGTGTATGTGTCCCCATCATGGTTTATTTGTCCATATCCTGGTACACATGTCCCCTTCCTGGTATATATGTCCCATCCTGGGTGAGTCCTGGTATATAGTCATGGCCAAATGTTTTGAGAATGACACCAAAATTATATTTTCACATGATCTGTTGCCCTCTGGTTTTTAATTGTGTTAGTCTGATGTTTACATCACATACAGAAATATACATGTAATATATAGAAAGAATCCTATATATAAATTTGCGCTGAACCACAACAAAATGATTTTGGCTTCAAATGGTTCTGCAGCTAAGGGTTTTAGCGCTGACCCTCTACTTATTTTGTACATACAGAAATATAATTGCAATCATATTATGAGTACCAAAAGGTTCTATTGACAGAATGAGTTAATGCAGCAAGTCAATAATTTCAGTGTTGACCCTTCTTCTTCAGGACCTCTGCAATTCTCCCTGGCATGCTCTCAATCAACTTCTGGATCAAATCCTGACTGATCGCTGTCCATTCTTGCATAAGCAATGCTTGCATTTTGCCAGAATTTGTTGGTTTTTGTTTGTCCACCCGTCTCTTGATGATTGCCCACAAGTTCTCAATGGGATTAAGATCTGGGGAGTTTCCAGGCCATGGACCCAAAATCTCTATGTTTTGTTCCATGAGCCATTTAGTGATCACCTTTGCTTTATGGCAAGGTGCTCCATCATGCTGGAAAAGGCATTGTTGGGCGCCAAACTGCTCTTGGACAGTTGGGAGAAGTTGCTCTTGGAGGACATTCTGGTACCATTCTTTATTCATGGCTGTGTTTTTAGGCAAGACTGTGAGTGGTGCGATTCCCTTGGCTGAGAAGCAACCCCACACATGAATGGTTTCAGGATGCTTAACAGTTGGCATGAGACAAGACTGGAGGTAGCGCTCACCTCTTCTTCTCCTAATAAGCTGTTTTCCAGATGTCCCAAACAATCGAAAAGGGGATTCATCTGAGAAAATGCCTTTCCCCCAGTCCTCAGCAGTCCACTCCCTGTACCTTTTGCAGAATATCAGTCGGTCCCTGATGTTTTTTCTGGAGAGAAGTGGCTTCTTTGCTGCCCTCCTTGAAACCAGGCCTTGCTCAAGCAGTCTCCGCCTCACAGTGCGTGCAGAAGCACTCACACCAGCCTGCTGCCATTGCTGAGCTAGCTCGGCACTGCTGGTAGTCCGATCCCGCAGCTGAAACAGTTTTAAGATACGGTCCTGGCGTTTGCTGGTCCTTCTTGGGCGCCCTGGAGCCTTTTTGGCAACAATGGAAGCTCTCTCCTTGAAGTTCTTGATGATGCGATAGATTGTTGACTGAGGTGCAATCTTTGTAGCTGCGATACTCTTCCCTGTTAGGCCATTTTTGTGCAGAGCAATGATGGCTGCACGTGTTTCTTTAGAGATAACCATGGTTAACTGAAGAGAAACAATGATACCAAGCACCAGCCTCCTTTTAAAGTGTCCAGTGGTGTCATTCTTACTTAATCATGACTGATTGATCGCCAGCCCTGTCCTCATCAACATCCACACCTGTGTTAATGGAACAATCACTAAAACAATGTTAGCTGCTCCTTTTAAGGCAGGAATGCAATGATGTTGAAATGTGTTTTGGTGGTTGAAGTTCATTTTCTTAGCCAATATTGACTTTGCAAGTAATTGCTGTTAAGCTGATCACTCTTTATCACATTCTGGAGTATATGCAAATTGCCATTAGAAAAACTTAAGCAGTAGACTTTGTAAAAATTAATATTTGTAGCATTCTCAAAACTTTTGGCCATGACTGTATATGTCCATCTACTGGGCCGATTCTGATATATATGTCTCCTGGTTTTTGTCCCCTCCTGGTATTTGTTTCCCCCCTTGTATATATGTCCCCTTCCTGGGCCCCTCCTGGTATATATGTCCTTCTTCTGGTATATATGACCCCCTCCTGGTGTATATATATCCCCCTCCTGGTATATATGGCTCCTCCTGGGCCCCTCTTGGCATATATGTCCCCCTCCTTGAATATATGTCCCCCTCCTTGGCCACTCCTGGTATATATGTCCTCCTCGTGGTATAAATTTTCCCCTCCTGGTTTATATGTCCCGCTTCTGGTATAAATGTCCCTCTCCTGGGCCCCTCTTGGTATAAATGTCCCCCTCCTGGGCTCTTCCTGGTATATCTGTCCCCCTCCTAGTATATATTTCCCTCTCATGGTATATATGTTTGTTGTGAATGTCATCTGAGTGGGTGCTGGTGTGCAGCTCCCTCTGGTGGCCAGGAATGTGTGACCCAGACAGGTGTTGGAGTTAATTGGGAATCCAGGAAATACTATTGCAAATCAGCCTAATGTATTTAGGAGAGCATTTTCTGCATGGCGGCCACCGGTAATATTGCTTTCTGCCTGCTTCTGAAGATGTCTGGGAGTTTTCCCTTCAGTTTCTCCCATTTTTTCTGTGCCTGAATCTACTCCAGATAAGTTTGCTAGTTTCTGTGCTTAATTGCTGAAATTGCACTTAAAGTTGTTTCTGCTTATTCCATTTGGTTCTGTGTTTGTTTTCTTGTATGTGAGAATCTGTCTTTCTGCTTTTGTGAGCAGAGCAGTTCCTCCAGCAAGAAAGGGAGTTTCTCCCTGTTCATGTGTGGATTATTTACCCTTGAATATTATTTGTTCTGTGATTTTGTTCCTTCCCATTATATCTGCAGTTCTGTTTAAAGTGTCTGACACAAGAGTATCTGATATAGTGGGGTAGAGACCGTGTGGTCTTGATATTTTTCTCCTATCAGGAGTTTGGTATTTTTTGCAGGGTTTCCTGTTGTATCTAGTAAGTTGGGCCTCACCTTTGCTAATCTATGTTTTCTATCTGTGTATTGTGATTTCTTACATCACCGTTACATGTTGGGGGCTTGCTATTTCTTTGGGGACTGCTCTGAGGCACGTTAGGATTCCTCATTTCTATCTTTGAGGTGTAGCAAGTTTCTCAGGCAGTGACGAGGTGTCTGGGTGTGTTAGGAACATCCCACTGCTACTTCTAGTGTTGTCTGATAGATAGGGGATTGCGGTCAGCTTAGTTTCCAACTACTCTTGTGGTTTTGTTTTTTACTTCATTAATGGGATTTTTTGTGCTGATCCACGGTTACCAGTTCATAACATATGTTCCCCTCCTGGTATATATGTGCCCTTCCTGGTAAATATGTCTCTGTGTTTTGTCTCTAAGGCTACTTTCACACATCCGGTTTGAGCACTGCGGCTCAATCCGGCTGTGAAAACTATGCAACGGATGCGGCGAAAACACCGCATCCGTTGCATAAGTTTTTACATGCAGCCCGTCCGTTTTTTTCCGGTTGCGGCATGCTACTGAGCATGCGCAGTGGAAAAAAATGCATGCGGCGACCGGATGCGTTTTTTTTCCGCATCGCGCCGCATCCGGCCTCCATAGGTATGCATTGAAAAATGCATCGCAGCGTCCGGATGCGGCGCGATGCGGTGTTTTTTTCCGGAGCAAAAAACGTTGCAGGGAACGTTCAATCCGGCCGCGGCATCGGCTAAATCTGCCGCATGCGGCAAAAACCGGACCGAACGCAAGCCCCTGCGGCACAATACGGCACTAATGTAAGTCTATGCAAAAAAAAAAACGCAACCGGCGTTACAAAAGCCGGGTGCGGTTTTTCTGCAGAACGCCGTATTGTGCCGCAGAGCAAAAATCCGGATGTGTGAAAGTAGCCTAACAACAAAAAAAATCATTTTACTCAACCTTCCTGACTTCCAAGCCCCGCTGCATCCTCTCTGCGTCGCAATGCATTTCAGCTGGATGTGCGCCCTCAGACGCACATCCAGCTGAAGCAGGGGCTGGGGTCGGCAGCCCCCCACCACCACCACCACCTACTGCTGTTGTCATGCTCCTGTTTTCAGCTCATAAAGCGCTGGTTTCCATGTCCTTGCCATCTCCACGGCTCTGTGTTGCCCACAGCAGGATGATGAGGTCGCAGTGTGATGAACTCATCATGTTACTGTATGCTGGGTCGCGGAATGACGCGCTTTGCTCTGCCCCACTTCCCCTGGCACCACCACATGGTTAATTTGCATGCGATGCACCTGAAGCACTTTGCATGCAAATTAGCCATGTGTAGTTAAAGTGATGGAATCGACACATCCGCCCATCTCTGCAACAGTTGTGACTGGGGCCCATGACTTAATAAATACAAGTAATCATCCCAGGCTGAGCCCCCTCTTCACCGGTCCCCACACATTAGTAAGGGCTGTAATGCCATGTTTGTACACCATACAATAAAGCACTATATGATATGGTTATTGATACACTGTAGGGCAGAGCACAATATGGCAGTGGACTGCTAGTAGAAGGTACAGCACATGGCAATATCCAAGAAGGCTAGTCTTCAAATCATGGCGCTATTGTTCTGGGAATGAGTCATAGCTGAACACAGGGTTTCCTTCTTCATTCTCCATGCTCGTTCATTCTTCTTCAGGCATGTTGACACGCGGTGAAAAGCTCAATATTCCACCAAGATAAGGACATGGGCAGTTTTTTGTTCTAAAAAAATCTAATTATGCCGTTTTCTAAAAGAGACAGGTAGCAATGGCGGCAATTAGTGGTGGCTGCTCGGTGCACAGCGATAGGAACAAAACCCAGTGTTAGTTACTGGAGTCTGTGTCTTTACATAGCGCTATTATACAAACAGAGGATATTGGAATATGGAGGAATATTGACTTATTGTGATCTATTGTTCGTGGATTTCTTCTCTGTATTTGTTTTGTGAATGTCTTATCAGCAGGAGAGCTGTGTACATGTGTTCTGGGAACCGATTACACTCTGTCTATATCCACCAGAAGGGCCAACTCCGCGCTCAGTGCCCAACATTTCTAGAGTCAATGAGTATTCCAGTGGTAAGGTCACTGCTGGGTCCACAAATCATTATCATAGCCATATTCCTGTATACAAAGGCAACTAGTTATATACAGTACTTGTATGTAGGAGCAGTATTATAGTAGTTATATACTTGTACATATGGGCAGTATTATAGTAGTTATATTCTTGTACATAGTGGCAGTATTATAGTAGTTATATTCTTGTACATAGTGGCAGTATTATAGTAGTTATATTCTTGTATATAGGGGCAGTATTATAGTAGTCATATTCTTGTTTATAGGGGCAGTATTATAATAGTTATATTCTTGTACATAGAGTCAGTATTATAGTAGTTATATTTTTGTACATAGGCAGCAGTATTATAGTAGGTATATTCTTGTATATAGGAGCAGTATTATAGTAGTTATATTCTTGTACATAGGGGCAGTATAATAGTAGTTATATTCTTCTACATAGGGGCAGTATTATAGTAGTCATATTCTTGTATATAGAGGCAGTATTATAGTAGTTATATTCTTGTACATAGGGGCAGTATTATAGTAGTTATATTCTTGTACATAGGGGCAGTATTATAGTAGTTATATTCTTGTACATAGGGGCAGTATTATAGTAGTTATATTCTTGTACATAGGAGAGTATTATAGTAGTTATATTCTTGTACATAGGAGCAGTATTATAGTAGTTATATTCTTGTACATAGGGGCAGTATTATAGTAGTTATATTCTTCTACATAGGGGCAGTATTATAGTAGTCATATTCTTGTATATAGGAGCAGTATTATAGTAGTTATATTCTTGTACATAGGGGCAGTATTATAGTAGTTATATTCTTGTACATAGGGGCAGTATAATAGTAGTTATATTCTTCTACATAGGGGCAGTATTATAGTAGTCATATTCTTGTATATAGGAGCAGTATTATAGTAGTTATATTCTTGTACATAGGGGCAGTATTATAGTAGTTATATTCTTGTACATAGGGGCAGTATTATAGTAGTTATATTCTTGTACATAGGGGCAGTATTATAGTAGTTATATTCTTGTACATAGGAGCAGTATTATAGTAGTTATATTCTTGTACATAGGGGCAGTATTATAGTAGTCATATTCTTGTACATAGGAGAGTATTATAGTAGTTATATTCTTGTACATAGGAGCAGTATTATAGTAGTTATATTCTTGTACATAGGGGCAGTATTATAGTAGTTATATTCTTGTACATAGGGGCAGTATAATAGTAGTTATATTCTTCTACATAGGGGCAGTATTATAGTAGTCATATTCTTGTACATAGGAGAGTATTATAGTAGTTATATTCTTGTACATAGGAGCAGTATTATAGTAGTTATATTCTTGTACATAGGGGCAGTATTATAGTAGTTATATTCTTGTATATAGGGGGTAGTATTATAGTAGTTATATTCTTGTACATAGGGGCAGTATTATAGTAGTTATATTCTTGTACATAGAGGCAGTATTATAGTAGTTATATTCTTGTACATAGGGGGAGTATTATAGTAGTTATATTCTTGTACATAGGAGCAGTATTATAGTAGTTATATTCTTGTACATAGGGGCAGTATTATAGTAGTTATATTCTTGTACATAGGGGCAGTATTATAGTAGTTATATTCTTGTATATAGGGGCAGTATTATAGTAGTTATATTCTTGTACATAGGGGTAGTATTATAGTAGTTATATTCTTGTATATAGGGGCAGTATTATAGTAGTTATATTCTTGTACATAGGGGTAGTATTATAGTAGTTATATTCTTGTACATAGGGGCAGTATTATAGTAGTTATATTCTTGTATATAGGGGCAGTATTATAGCAGTTATATTCTTGTATATAGGGGCAGTATTATAGCAGTTATCTTGTGTCTATAGGTCGTTGATAAAGTCGTTATATTGTTCCTTAATCCACTAATTCTGCCACGTTTTACGCAGATTATTACTCTACATGGAATAGTGAAGAGCAAGTCTTTTGGTAAAATATCATTACTATGATTAGTGATTACTATTAATCAGTTTAGATGGGAAATCATTTCATCTTGAGTAAAATATCAATTTTACGCAATATTTTTAGCCAAAAGGAGTTTTCCTACCGAGAGTTCAAGCCGAAACAGTCAGATGTAGAGTATGGCCATAGAAACCCAGGCACTGATAATGTAAAGATTATAATCCACTGTACTCACTGTAAACCACCCGTAAGATGTATTGTTTTACGCCATATACTTTGCCTCCATTGCCCTTTGATCACCGCTGTTTTGTCATCGTACGGTTATATACTTTAGTCAGGTTGTAAAATCAGTGATCACCATGAACTCTGAATCTCCTCAGCTCCACAATCTGATATTAATGAGGCATCTGGTCAAGTAATAATACGGCACCTCCCAAATTGGTCGATTAGATAAGAGATGAATGGAAACTTTTAGCTCATTTCACGCTGTTTACAACTTTCCCTGATCTTCTGCCCATTCATAATATTTTGAGGGACTGGTGAAGAAACCAAAAATTTTGGTCATAGAAGTCTTTAATGACTGTCGATTCAACCTCCGCGTTTTAGCACCGAAGGAGCGGGGAGAATTTCCCTGTTATTCAAATTTACAATTTAACCTGAATTGGGGTGCACCAAGCAGGGCCGCCACTAGGAATTTCAGGGCCCCATACTGGCAACATTTTTGGGCCCCCTTGAGACTCTACCCAGGCTCCACCCCAACTCCACCTCCACCCCTCAAACCTTCCACACTCTCACCGCCATTCTTGAAAAAACGTGTATATATCCATACACACACAGTTGTGGCCAAAAGTGTTAGCACAAGTTGTTCCAGAAAATGAAGTATTTCCATCAGAAGATTAAAAATGCACCCCTACACTGCCTCTCTCGATAATACACCCCCTACTCCACACCTCTCCTTAATATTTCTCCCACACTGCCCAATGTATACTATCCAGATATGCACACTACTCCTCTGTATAATATTCCCACACAAACACACACTGTTTGTGTGGGAATATCTGTATAATATCCCTCAAGTACGCTGCCCATTTGTATACTATCCCCTCCACACAAGCTGCCCCTCTATATATATATATATATATATATATATATACAGGGTGGTCCAAAAGTAGGTGAACAATATGTGCAATAGGGTTAGGAAGGGGGAGATTTATCAAACATGGTGTAAAGTGAAACTGACTCAGCTGCCCTTAGCAACCAATCAGATTCCACCTTTAATTCTTCACAGACTCTTTGAAAAATAAAAGGTGGAATCTGATTGGTTGCTAAGGGCAACTCAGTCAGTTTCACAGATCCAGTTTAAATGTTATTATTTTCTGTCCACCTACTTTTGGACTACCTATACATATATATATATATATATATATATATATATATAACACACTATGAAGAAAAAGACATGGATCGCACATCCCAAAAATACATTGATCTAAAAGCCGCTAGGCAAAATATTAAATAGAACATGAGGTTCTTTTGTTACCATTCTGATCAGATTGTATTAAGCCCACTGCCACGTCACGGCAAACCTCTTGAGTGGGTCCCTAACCTGACCTTTTTGTGCGGCACTGTGCACTGACCACTGCCCCTTTTTTTTTTTTTTTTGCCTGGATCTGCACTCTCCCCATTTGGCACAGGTGATTTTAATCAGCAGGAAACTGCAAGAGGGGTCAGCCTTCTTTTTGCTCCCAGTTCACACATGGGAGCCAGTGGGAGGTGAGTGCACAGCTCCTCTCACTGTGTGCTGGTGCTGTGTGGTGGCTGCTGTTGTGGTGGTGTGGTGTCGGTGGGGCGGCGCGGCGTGGAGCCTTGGGGGCTTTGCCTTGCAGCATGGGTGCTGTGAGGCGCCAGGTCGCCCGCCCTGCTGGCGCTTTGTCGCTACGGCGGTGGTCGGTGCACGGTGCCACACAAAAAGGTCAGGTTAGGGACCCACTCAAGAGGTTTGCCGTGACGTGGCAGTGGGCTTAATACAATCTGATCAGAATGGTAACAAAAGAACCTCATGTTCTATTTAATATTTTGCCTAGCGGCTTTTAGATCAATGCATTTTTGGGATGTGCGATCCATATCTTTTTCTTCATAGTGTGTTATACAACATTCTATCCCCCTCTTTTTTTTTTGCCTGGATCTGCACTCTCCCCATTTGGCACAGGTGATTTTAATCAGCAGGAAACTGCAAGAGGGGTCAGCCTTCTTTTTGCTCCCAGTTCACATATGGGAGCCAGTGGGAGGTGAGTGCACAGCTCCTCTCACTGTGTGCTGGTGCTGTGTGGTGGCTGCTGTTGTGGTGGTGTGGTGTCGGTGGGGCGGCGCGGCCTGGAGCCTTGGGGGCTTTGCCTTGCAGCATGGGTGCTGTGAGGCGCCAGGTCGCCCGCCCTGCTGGCGCTTTGTCGCTACGGCGGTGGTCGGTGCACGGTGCCACACAAAAAGGTCAGGTTAGGGACCCACTCAAGAGGTTTGCCGTGACGTGGCAGTGGGCTTAATACAATCTGATCAGAATGGTAACAAAAGAACCTCATGTTCTATTTAATATTTTGCCTAGCGGCTTTTAGATCAATGTATTTTTGGGATGT
The DNA here is from genome assembly GCF_048569485.1 of Anomaloglossus baeobatrachus. Taxonomy (NCBI): domain Eukaryota; kingdom Metazoa; phylum Chordata; class Amphibia; order Anura; family Aromobatidae; genus Anomaloglossus; species Anomaloglossus baeobatrachus. The sequence continues at coordinate 672,062,243 of NC_134355.1, read as the reverse complement.
GCGATCCATATCTTTTTCTTCATAGTGTGTTATATATATATATATATATCCTGCCACACACACTGCCCCTCTGTATTATATCCCCCCAACACACCCATAGACATGGCAGCTGTGAGGTCTTATATAGACAGATGTGCGCCTTTCCAAATCAAGTCCTATCAGTTTAATTACACACAGTTGGACTCCAATGAAAGAGCAGAACCATCTCAAGGAGGATCACAAGGAAATGGACAGCATGTGACTTAAATAGGAGTGTCTGAGCAAAGGGTCTGAATACTTATGACCATGTGATATTTCAGTTTTTCTTGTTTAATAAAATTGCTAAAATTTCTACATTTTTGTTTTTTTCTGTCAAAATGGGGGATGAGGTGCAGAGTGTACATTAGTGAGAATAACAAGAACTTTTTTGAATTTACCAAATGGCTGCAATGAAAAAAAGAGTGAAAAACCTTAAGGGGTCTGAATACTTTCCATACCCACTGTATATGTACTCTTCCTGGTATATATGTCCCCATCCTGGTTTATTTGTCCACTTTGAAATATATATGTCCCCATCATGGCCCCTTCCTGGTGTATATATCCCCTAGCTGGGCACATGCTGTTATTTATGTCTTCATCCTGGTTTTTGTTCCTTTCCTGGTATATATGTACTCCTTCTTGTATATGTACCCTTCCTGGGCCTCTCCTCATATATTTGCTGTAAAAAGAAAAAAAAACATTTTACTCACCCTCCCCGACTCCCACGTCGCGCGGCATCCTCTTTGAGCCACATTGCATTTCAGCTGAATGTGTCCCCTCTGACACATCCAGCTGAAGCAAGGCTGGGACTAGGGTCAGCAGATCCCCTGACCACCCTGGCGATCTTCAGCTCACGAAGCGCCTACCTTCCCCCACCTTGCCACCTACGCCTCGCCTGCAGCAGTGTGATGAGGCCACAGAGTGATGACCTCATTATGCTGCTGCATGCTGGGCTGTGCTGGCACCCTGCTCTGCTCCACTCATGGTAAAGTAGTTGCTAGAGTGTATGGGCTCCTTTCAGATATGATGTTATTTCAGCACATGGCTAATTTGCATGCGATGCCCTAGAAATCTTCTCATGCAATTAAGCCATGTGCAGTGACTGAAGTGACACTGCTGGGCCCCTCAGCTGCGGCTGTGAATGGGGCCTGGTGAAAAGGGGGGCCAAGGGCTTAATAAAGCTAATTAATTACCCTGGGACCAGCCGGGCCCCCCTCTTCACCGGGCCCCATACACCAGTCATAATTGTCATGCCCTGACTCCAAGTGTCCAATGTTTCCTTTCTTCTGTCACCTGATTGTTAAGGACCGCCATCGCGCAGGTGAATGTAATGGGACATTATCGGAGATGGATCAAAGGCTATACTCTCCCAGCCACCGGTTCAGTTGATCGAGGATCAAGATATCATCATCAAAAAAAAAGAGGTTTCAAGAATGGACGCTGACTTTCGTAAAATTATTTATTGGTGATGCCAATTATCTGAATTCACAGTCTTCATCATATTTCGAGTGTAGTCTTGCACGCAGAATGCAAAAGGGCGGCTGAGTTCAGGGAACCATTTTGTTGTAAGGACATCTGTGCAGGAACTGCTATTTTTAGATCCTATAATCGACATCTCCTGGAGTAGAAGGTCTGCCAACAAGAAAGAAACCCCAGATAAGAAGCTGCATTTACGTGTATCAGCCAGGTAGACACCGCATACAAGGGCTTCCTGCAAAATGGATCAAACGTTCATTGCAGAGAGCAAGGTCGTGCTTCACTTTATGGAGAAAACAGATAACAGCTTAAAGGAACACTCCGGGCAGAACGGATAAAGCCAGGAGGAGATCCGCTGCTGAAAATGCACCAAAACAAGTGGTTTAGACAACTTGGAGACAAGGAAATCACAAAATGTGCTTTATTTTTGGGTGCACAACATCGGTGAAAAAGTCAATCAGACATAAAGGGGCATAAGTAAGAAAAATGAAAATTGAGCTTTGCCAAAATATGATGCCATTTTGAAATGTTTGGCACAAGTTTCGCAACCTCATGGGCTTCATGACACTGTAGATAAATCACCCTCATCACAGCGGCTCACGTTGGATAATGCATTTGTCACAACTTTGTGCCACCTATTGGTTGGCTTAGTTTATACCAGCTGGTGGGTCTACCTACTCGTAAAATGAGTTTGTGACCCTTTTGGCCAACCCTAAATATAATTGTAAGATGAGGAACTGCAGGTTCTGGTCATGTTCCTAACTTGCAGATTTTGAGTCTGCTACGTAAATATTGTGGTAGCAATATCATGGCAAGATAGAGAAAAACGAGAGATTGTCACCGTCTATGTCTTACATCTATGTCGCGCCCTTGAAGCCATCAGGGTGCTACAAGTTTCTGCATCCCCACAAGGATGCAGGGCCCTCCCCTAACACCAAAAACCCAGGTAATCCCAGTTTTTGCCCAACAATCCCCCATACAATGGTACTTAGCTAGGGTTGGACCAATGGATGGCCGCCTAGAGGTGGAGCCAAACCAGTCCACTAGTTGACCAGGTAGGAGGGACAGATTGTGGAGAGTAGTCAGAGTGAGTTGACAGTGTAGAGGAGTGAAGATGGAAGCGAATCGACGTCCTGACTCGGGATAACGGTAACCTGGTAACCAGGACAGTAGTTGCCGGTGCAGTACGGTGGAGTACTCCCAGAACTACACACCGACGGGGTACAGGATCCTAGGACAGGAAAGAGCTTCAAGCCGACCTGATAACACCTGCACAGCAAGGGGACCATCTCTGACCCTAAGAATCCGAAGACTCAGTTGCAAAGGGAGAACCGGGGACCGGACCATAGACTCCAACCCCACAGGGTTCACGGTACCGTCAGGCGAACAGAAGTGGACAAACCACAGGACGGGGACCCCCAGTTGTTCTACGCCACGGGGACCCATTTACCAGAGACAGGTACAGGGGAAGAAGGTACCAGAGAACCAAACTGGCACTGGGACAAAGAGGACCTGGAGGTGAAACCGGCCGACCTCGGGTAACCTGTTACCACTTACCAGCAGTGAGTAAAAACCAGTTGCACTATACTTTTGTGTGGACTACCTTCTTCCGACGCCCATCACAACACTCATCCTTTGGGGCCCATCCCTGCTTGCGGAGGGCCTACCATCCAAGCTGCAATTACCACCAGCCCCAGTAGTGACATTCTGGATCGACGGCTCCATATATATAGCTGCAACACCGCAAGTGGCGTCACATATGAAAACTAACCTAAATGCCCTATATATACACCCCATTACAAAAAGGGCCCAGGGCACGGAACCGGGCACTGGCCACCACCCTGAAATTGCCAAGAGAGACACTGCCCGGGACCAAGTACCCCATATCCCTGGGCGTGACATCTACCTAACATTTGATGAACCAATATCTTCAAAATCAGTAGTGATCATAGAGGTGGTTCTATTACTTGTCGGCCATTTATGATAAACTACTTTTTAAACTATTATTTTGGTGTGCAGCTGTACCGCCCCGCGCTCGGCTGCAGCCTAGCCGCTCGGATCCGGGCTCGTTGGTGGGTGGCTCGAGCGCTTCCGGATCCGAGGTCACTACGCTCTGAAAGGGGACTGGTGCTTTGGAGGGGATGTAGGTTTACGGCCGGTTTGGTTAAGTTCGTGACGCAACCTCACAGGTTGTGGTGAATATGGACACCACCGCTGCTGTTTACTGGGTACCCGGGGGAGATGTTGCGCAGCACGGTGTTAACCCCTCCGTGGGTAGGGGAGATGGCCCCAAAACCTGTTGGGGAAGCAGGTGTTGGTGTGGGGCGATGCAGGGGGGTGCGCGGCCTGAGGGCACTGTTGTACTCAAGATGATTGACACACACAAGTCTCTGGTAAACCAAGATGATGGTGGTCGGTGCCCGCAGCCGGCTGCGTCTGGTCCACCACCCGGTTGCTGGTCTCTGCCTTTCTCCTGCACCGTGTTGTGTAGCTGTTGACTGCCTACGCTTCCGCGACGGGAGTCCGCTTCCTGGCTTTGTATATGTCGGGAGAGCCCTTTGTCCGCAGACGCTGGCCCGTGGGATCTCTATGCCTGAGCGGTGGCTTTCTATCCCCCTCGGTGGGCTGTTGTCTTCAGTCGGGACTTGGGTGGGAAAGGACCTAAAGTCCAGACCTCAATCAGTTAATTAACTCAGTCCAGTAGTTTCTGGACCTCATTTCAGGGTCTGAGTACCCCCCTTTGTGCTCCGGTTTCCAGTAGGTTCCCCGGTTCGGTTCCGGCGGGCCACTACCCTGTCCCGGTCCCTTACAGTTCCACCGAGCCGTCTTCCTGGGTCCTGCAGGCTGAGGTCACCATCTGCCAAAGGTGTCCAGGCTACGACCCAGACACCTGTCAGACTTTACTCCTCCACTCCTCACTCCACTCTAAACCAGACTCATCTCCTAACTCATCTGCTGTGTTTCTTGCCTCAGGATCTCTGAACTCCTCGGTCGGCGTGTCCAACCGCCTGGGCACGCCCCCTGGTGTGTCCATCAAACCCTGAGAGAGGTGACTAGGGTTTTAAGGTTGGCTGATGACACCTTTTTAGGGGACAGGTGTTGTGCAAGGGCATACCTGTGACTACCTGGCTAGTCCAGGGCATCACACAGCCAATGACTACAATGTCTGTAGGACAGATCAACTCAAAATGGAACCCTGGGGAATCATCAAATTTGGAACCCCCCTACTTTTTATTATGGGTCAGAAAGTTAACAATTTTATTGATATGGGGCCAACATGTTCCACAGCGCCTTACACATAAAGGGGTTGTTCACTACTTTTACATTGATGGGTATTCTTAGGATACAATGTCGGATCTCCAGCGTCCGACACCCCGCACCCCCGCTGATCAGCTGTTCTCTATGCCGGCAGCAGCAGGTGGACGTAAATGCACAGTTTCAGAGCTGCCCCATGAACTGATAGCGACCGTGATGTACTGCACATCCACCTCCCATTCTGAACAAGGCCTCTGAAAATGAATAAAGGATTTTAGATTGTAGACGCACCTTAGTGCCATTTTATTAACTAAAGGCAACCACTTTCAAATGTAAAATGTCTTCCCTTTAAGGTGGTCCTTAAGTATTTGACTAAAGTCAGCCAAACCCTTCATCACGTAGTAGATCGTGTATTAGGTTTGGTAGATCGTGGAGAAAAAAATAATTGAGGATATTGGATTACAATATACTGTATCCTGTGTTCCTGAGGGATATAAGCGCCCACAAGTATATAGCAGCTGAGCGCTGTCATTGAGTACACGTGCATGATCGGTCTATGCTGAGCGTGCATGTGCATGGGGGTGAGGGAGAGTAGATATTGGCCGGATGCTTCACTTTGAAGTGAGAGGAGCAAGCACTTGGGTATCTGGGTTTGTGGCCCAGGCACTGACAGCGAGGTTGGCGGACGGTGGTGGCCGTCTGCAGGAGTGGTGAAGCAACGCGGAACCGTAGGACCGGGGACGGGCGACGGCCCGCCGGTGCCGACCAGGGAGCGAAGTGAAGTGAAGTGAAGCCAGCACACACAGGCTGGGCCATCGGACCCCGACCAGGCTTGGAGCTGCCGACAATAGTCAGATCCGAATGTGACTGGAACCCCAGGGGTTTCACAACAGCAAAAGTCCCGATTGAAGGCAACAGCCCACACCGTGAGGGTATACAGCTACTGCCTAAGGCTAGAGACTCAAGGGCCAGCGTCTGCGGGCAAACGGGCTCCTCCGGTACCCATACACCGGGGAGCAGACTACCGTTGGGAATCCATAGTAGTCAGAAGGAGAACATAAAGGTGCAGGGAAAGACAGCCGCCATCACCTGTCCAGGGAGAAACACTGCAGCCGGCTGCGGGACCCGTCCTTCCAGCCGTTTGGTTTACCGAGGACTTTGTACCTTTCTTGCTGAGTGAGTACACCCGTGCCATCTGGCACCGCGCCGCACTGTCCCTGCAACCCTGCACCTCGCCAACCCTGCCTCCCCGTCACATCATCGGGCCCCGAGACCACTGACCCCTACCTACGGAGGGGGAAAACAACATCCCAGCTGCTCCCTACCATCGCTCCCGGGATCCCCGTCACCAGCAGCGGTGGTGCCCATCTTCACCACGACCCGTGGGTGGCGTCACGGACTAAATACCCCAAACCAACCACCCCTTTCACTCACGGGCGAGGAGCACCGCTCGAGTCCCCGGATTCGGCCCACCGCTCGAGCAGCCATCGCCGCAGCAGCGCCGGACCCGAGCGTTAGCGAGAGCGCAGCAGTGACGGCGTCCTCCCCGCCCGCGACATCACCACTTCTCATTTTACAGTAATTAGCTCAAACAACAATGCTTCTAGTCCTAGAGGGTAGAGATAATTAAATCTCTTAACGACGCAGCCCCAAATTTCAGTAATCCCATTTACAACCCCCATCCTGTATGAAAATCATCCCAGATGATCTCGTAAACTGTTGTGTTATATTCATCTTATTATAACACAATGAAGAGTCACCAACCGGGAGATCTTAATGGGCTTAGACTAAATGTATGCCTTCAGACCTACTCCTGACCTTTTCGTTTTCTCTCACAGTTGGGTTTTCCCAACAAGTTAGGCCACGAGTACACTCCAGACAGCTGGTGGCCGGCCACTACACCACCCAACTCTCCGATACACTGGTCGACCGAGCGTTGTCTAAGGACGAGCCATTGTCAGACTCCTCTGCCACCTTCTTATCTCAGGGATCAGCCATGCCAGGTCCTAGAAAGAAACTCTTACTCTCTAACATAGTAGATAATATCATAAAAGACTTTAAAGTGTTATTCCCTTGCCCAAGATCCTATCCCAATATGTAGCAGGTGTAGTAATAATAATAATATTAGCAAATACCTCCAATTAGAAATGTGGTATAGTTCTCCTGATTAGCCATGTCTCTTACCTCATGTTCAGGATATTGCAGCACCTTAGGTATCCATGGTATGACCACAAACAACTAGCTAACTGTGACTATATGTGTGTCGCCCTGGGCAAGCCAGGGGTCACAGGTCACACACCACCACACCCTACATCCCAGTTAGGAACACCAAAGCTAACCAAAAATCCTTGTTGCCTTCCTCCAGAGGCTGATGATTCACACCAGGGGGTGGGCCAGGCGGTTGGCTCCGCCCACCGAGGAGTTCACAGCTCTGGAGGCGGGAGAAACCAGGCAGTCAGCTCAGGGAAGAGCTTGAGAGTGGAGTCCAGTGAGGGACATGAAGGAGTAAACAACAGAGAGTAGCCCAGGCAGGGCTTGAGTAAACAGCAAAGAGGAGCTAAAGAAGCGAAAGTAGAAGGAAGTAAAGTGGTAAAGGAGGAAAGCAAGAGTGGTGACAGAGAGAAAGCCTGAAGTAGTCCAGCTGTGTGCAGGACAGGGTCAGCAAGGTCAGCAACGACGGTGACTGTCCGGAGGGGTGACTGTTCGGGAGTTCCTGGAAGGACCGCGGACGGGTAGTGACCCGGCGGTCTGGAGCAGCGTGCAAAGGACAGTCAGCACCAGGGCAGGGGCCTCTCGGACCCCGGCAAGGCTAGGAGTCGCCATAATTTGCCTAATCCGTCAGTGAAGGGGACGTCGATCCCCCAACAACCAAGTCCCGATTGAAGGCAACAGTCCGACCATTAAGGAGGAACACCGGCACCGCCAGGGCACCAGTTCCTCAGGGCCAGCGTCTGCAGGCAAAGTAGAGCTCCTCCGGTCCAGCTTGAAGCCGGGGAGCGGGTTACCGGTGGGAACCCATCGCTACCAACTTAGAAACATCAGGTGCAGGTCAGAGGGACATCACCGTTACCTACTGGGACAGCAAGTGCAGCCGTCCGTGGGAACCGTCTTTCCAGCCGTGTGGTTTACCGTAAAACTGTGTCAACGTCTCAGGCTGAGTGAGTACCACAGTGCCGCAAGGCACAGCGCTGCCCCCGCGTCCCTGCGCCCACCAGGCCCTGCACCTCCCATCTCATCACCGGGCCCCGGGAACACCAACACCTACCCACGGAGGGGCAACGCAACATCTCGCTGCTACACACCATCGTCCCCGGGCCTATAGAGCAGCGGTGGTGAAATCACCACAACCGTGGGTGGCGTCACGGACAATAAACAATCCCCACACCCAACAAACCCCCTTTCACTCACGGGCGAGGAGTGCCGCTCGAGAACCCCCGGGATCCGGCCCACAGCTCGAGCCACCACTGAGCAGCAGCCGCCGGACCCGAGCAGAAGGGGTGAGCGTAGTGTGCTGACACCCTCCTCCCCGCCCGCGACAACTTGGCGTCACGAACAGGATCTTACCGCTCTGCCGTCTGGTAGAGGTGCGCCTTGTTACCGCCGGAGGTGTCCGGCAGAAAAATTTCAGAAGTCGCCATCTTTGACGCGAAAAGTTCCCGCTCGAGCGTCTTCTCGAGTAGCAGAGGCGCGAAGGCCAAAACCCCGCCCCGAGAGAGGAGGGGCCGGAAAGAGCTAAGGGGGACGGAAACAAGATGTCTGCGCCCGACGGAGCCGCTGGAGGAGAGGTGGTCGCAGCCGCAGTGGCACCCGCGGATGGGAATGGGCCTGCCCAGGTCCCGGCTGTACTGGCGGGAGGTGCCGTGGCCCCCGCGCTCGCTCAGGTCATGACGTTCTCCTTGCCCTATGCGCCCGGAGCTGCCTGGCTACCGCAGTATGACGGGAAACCGGATGCCTTACAGGCCTTCCGGAAAAAGCTTAACCCGTTGCTAGAGCTGTACCCCCTGACTGATAAGCAACGTGCAGCGATAGTGTTAGGCCAGTTAACCGGTGCAGCTGAGCAGGAAGCGGAGACCTGGGCCAAGGGGGACCGGCTCTCTGTAGCCACCATCTTTGAGAAGCTACAGACTGCCTTCGAGACCCGGACTGAAGCTGAGCTGAGGATGCAGTTTTACCAGTGCCGACAACGGGCTGGGGATAGCATTCGGGACTATGCTTTACGTCTGCAAACCGCCCTCCGCACGCTGAAGCGGGTGAATCCTATTAATGAGGCGGATAGCAACAAGATGTTGGTAGAGCAATTTGCGCAGGGGATGAGGTCCCCTGAGGACCGTAAACAACTCCGGCTGTGGGCCCTGGAACACCCCGATGTGGACTTTGCTGTGTTAAAGGAACGGGCCATTAAAGCGCTACAGCCCCCAGCTGCAGAAGTTAGGGAACCTGCCCCGTGGCCCGTCGAGACGGCCCCCGTTGTGGCGGCCCCTGGCCTACCAACCTCTCCAATACCTACAGCCCCAAGCAGCACAGTGGAAGAACTGGCAGCCCAGGTCCGTCGCATGGACGGAGACCTCGCCAAGATCCTTGCTGCACTGCAACCTCTGACCAGATCTCAGCCTCCAGCACAGATACAGCTTGCTGACAGTCCCGAGGATGTTCCCTGGATGCAGCGGAGAAGTGCTAATAACCCGCGGAGCAGACCTCCAATCTGCTACAAGTGCCGTAAGCCTGGTCACTACTTTCGACAGTGCCCGTTAAACGAGCAACCCCTGGGGCCCCGGGCCAATCCTCAGGAGTAGAACATCGTGGCCCCCCGGACTGGCGAGATCGATATATCGGGGCCCGACCCATCATCCCTGTGGCTGTGGACGGTATCCCGGTGATGGCTCTCTTGGACACTGGATCACAGGTAACCACCATACCATACACGTTGTATCAGCGGTATTGGGGAACGGACGAACTGGCACCCCCAGATACTAGTATAACACTGATTGCTGCCAATGGACTTCCATTGACCCAAGTGGGGTATAAACAAGTGGCTATGACTGTGGGGCAAGCTGAACTACAACATCAGGGTATGATTGTGATCATGAATGAACCCAGTGATCATAACCCGAAGATAGTGCTAGGAACCAATGTGATGGAGCACTGTATGACTGATGTGTTGACCCTATTACAACAGCTGGCCGCCACAGCAGCAGGAAGCCGGCAGAGAGCTGTGCAGTGTGAGATCCGGGCTCTGATGTACCGCCAGCATGTAAGCTCAACAGGAGGGGAGATTGGTGGAGTGAGAGTAATGGATGTAGCTCCATTGACTGTGCCCCCTAGGAGTGAGATGATGATTTGGTGTAGGGCAGCAGTAGGGCCACAGGGGCGTGATTACCCAGCCATGATGGAACCCATACCCTCTGATCATTGGCCCACTGTAATGGCCGCCCGAGGGGTGGTGGATGTGAAGAAAGGGAGAGTGCCTGTGAGGGTGTTGAACTGTGGAGAGGAAGAAGTCAGGCTTCCCCGGTATGCCACCATTGCCAAGTTGCTCACCCTGGACCCTCACACTATCCATGAAGCCAGTCCATCAACACTCCCACCTACCACTAGCACTTCCCCACCCCAAGGGGAGACAAAGGAGTGGCACCAACAGCTACATGTAGGCACTGATGATACCCCTACACATCACAGGGCAGGGGTATACAGGGTGGTGCAGGAGTACGAACAGGTTTTCAGTAAGCATCCCCTAGACTTTGGGCAGATCAAAGGGGTCCAACACCACATCCCCACCGGTGAACATCCCCCTATCAAAGAGAGGTATAGACCTATTCCCCCTGCACATTACCAGTGTGCCAAGGATATGTTGAGGAATATGAAGGAGGCAGGGGTTATTCGGGACAGCTGTAGTCCCTGGGCCGCTCCGTTGGTACTGGTCAAGAAGAAGGATGGTACCATGCGGATGTGTGTGGACTACCGGAAGATTAATCAAATAACCCATAAAGATGCCTTCCCACTGCCTCGTATCGAAGAGTCTTTGGCTGCACTAAGAACTGCAAACTACTTCTCTACCCTTGATCTCACCAGCGGGTACTGGCAAGTGGCCGTGGCCCCAGAGGACCGGGAGAAGACCGCCTTCACCACCCCGATGGGGCTCTGCGAATTCAATAGCATGCCGTTCGGGCTGTGCAATGCCCCCGGGACCTTCCAACGGCTGATGGAGTGCTGTCTGGGACATCTAAACTTCGAGACCGTCCTGTTGTACTTGGATGATGTGATTGTTTATTCCCAGACGTACGAAGCCCATCTGGAGCACCTGGCCGAGGTGTTCGCGTCCCTTGCCAAGTACGGGATGAAATTGAAGCCCTCTAAGTGTCACCTGCTGAAACCCAGGGTGCAGTACCTAGGGCACGTGGTGAGTGCAGACGGTGTCGCCCCCGACCCTGAGAAGATTACTGCCATCCAGAGCTGGCCGAGACCAACCACGGTGAGGGAAGTAAGGCAGTTTCTGGGCCTGGTGGGGTACTACCGGCGCTTTATAAAGGGGTACACGAAGATGGCTGCCCCCATGCAGGATCTCCTCGTGGGACAGACCAAAGGTGGTAGACCCATTGGAGCCCCACTGTTGTGGGAGGACAAGCATGAGGAATCCTTTTGCCAGCTGAAGGCGGCCTTGACCGGAGAAGAGGTCCTGGCGTACCCTGATTATGGGCGCCCGTTCATCCTCCACACAGACGCCAGTAACGTGGGACTAGGAGCAGTCCTATCCCAGGTCCAGGATGGAAGGGAGAAGGTGATTGCCTATGCTAGCCGAAAACTCCGGCCGACTGAAAGGAACCCTGAGAACTACAGCTCCTTCAAGCTTGAGCTCTTGGCGTTGGTATGGGCTATCACGGAGCGGTTCCGCCACTACTTGGCTGCAGCAAAGTTCACCGCGTTTACGGACAACAATCCGTTGACTCACCTGGACACGGCCAAGTTGGGCGCGCTGGAGCAGCGGTGGGTAGCCCGGCTAGCCAACTATGATTTCACCATAAAGTACCGAGCCAGTCGTGTCAACATAAATGCTGATGCACTCTCCCGAATGCCCCATTTGTTAGAAGAGGGGTGCGAGGATGACGACCTCGAGGAGATCGAGTTGCCTGCGTTTCACCGGCCGCCTACTGAGAGGGTACAAGTACATCAGCAACGGGTGGATCTGGACCCACGGCCCAGTCAAGAGTGGCAGGAAGCTCAGAACCAGGCGCCGGCTGTTCGCCTCGTCAAGACTCTGGTGGAAAAGGGTGCTGTGGCAATAGACCCTGCCAGTCCAGCCGAAGCCCAACGCTTGTGGAAGGAACGGAAACGGCTTTACCTACACCAAGGGAGGCTGTACCGTGAGCTGATCAACCCGAAGACCCATGAGAAAATATGCCAGTTGGTCGTTCCTCAAGCTGACGTGGCTACTGTCCTGCGGGCATACCATGATGGTGCTGGGCACTTCGGGTGGAAGAAGCTGGAGATGCTGTTGAGGGAGCGGTTCTATTGGAATGGGATGCGTGAATCGGTGGAAGCCTGGTGCCGAGAGTGTGGTCCTTGTACGCTGAGGAGAAAGGACGAGACTAGCCAGAGGGCGCCCCTACACCCAATAGTTACCCATCAGCCGCTGGAGCTGGTCGCCCTGGACCATGTCAAGCTCACCCCCAGCCGAAGTGGGTACACCTACGCATTGACCATTGTAGACCACTACTCAAGATTTATGGTGGTAGTCCCCGTTAAGGACCTAACTGGTCGAACTGCTGCTCGAGCGTTCCAGGCTTATTTTTGTCGACCCCATGGATACCCAGAAAAGGTGCTGACTGACCAAGGTCCGGCCTTTGAAGCAGAGGTGTTCCACGAATTCTGCCAGTTGTACGGCTGCAAGAAGATCCGGACCACTCCTTACCACGCCCAGACCAACGGCATGTGTGAGAAAATGAATCACTTGGTCCTGGGGCTCCTCAAGACGCTACCACTGGAAGAACGGAACCTGTGGCCGGAAAAGTTACCTGACTTGGTTGACATGTACAATAATATCCCGTCTAGCTCGACGAAGTGCACCCCAGCGTATCTGATGAGGGCTCGGCCTGGCCGCCTGCCGGTAGATCTGGAGATGGGGTTGGAGGCCCCAGAAGCGCTCCCTTCAACAGCGGAGTGGGAAAGTCGGAGGAGAGCCCAATACCGGCAAACCCAGGAGTATGTGGAGAAAAACCTCAGCCGAAGTCGAGAACAGCAAGAGCACCGGTTCAATCAGAAGGCGTCCGCGGGTCCTTTCCAGCCAGGAGATGTAGTGTTGAAGCGGAAGAGGAGAACCCACAAGCTGGATGATCAGTGGGAACAAGTTCCTTACGTCATCCAACCCACAGAATGGGGAGATGGGAAGGCCTATCAGATCAGTCGTGACCAAGGAGGCACTCTGGCCACAGTTTCCCGATACCATCTAAAAAGGTGCCCACCAGCATTGAGGGCAGAGGCTGAAGTACCGGTTCCTCCACCAGCAGAGAAGGCAGCAGAGGTAATCCACACTGTAATGGGTGACTTCCCAGCAAACTGGCCTACACAGAACGGCGCGGTGATTCTTCCAGTGATACTGTTCCCACAACAACCCGTGGATGAAGAAGTAGTGGAAGCGGTCAACCGTGAGCCAGAACCAGTGCCAGTGCCCAGGGATGAACCTGTACCCAGCTCCCCTATACCTCCGCCTGCTCCACACTATAGCAGGGAGGAGGAACCGATTGTTCCCTCTACCCCACTGTCTAGCCTCACTGACACCGGGCCCCGGAGGTCCACTCGTCCCAACCTAGGTAGACCCCCACTTAGGTACAGGGAGACCGTCCTGTGAATAAAAGGGGTCAGGGAATGTAAGGAGTTGCTTGTTGTTTAAAAGTTTAAAAAGTTGAAAATGATAAGTGAAATGATACCGAGTACTTCACCAGATTATCTTTGTGATTGAACCGGCCGGAGCCGGCACCGTTGTCCCAGTGGGGACCGTTTAAAAAGTTTGCATGGGAACTATCCATGGACAAGCCCGTGAACTTGCAGGGCAACCACAAACGTTAGTGACTTGTAAATAAGTTGTTTGCCGTTACCGTTTTCCGCAATGCCGCCTCCGGAGAGGCAGGTTGGAGGGAGGGCCCTCAGCAGAGCAGGCTGGGGCCCAGCCACCAGAGGAACCGGTGGCTACCCTCTGGAGGGGAAGGACAGATCCCGCTCGGGTGACTTGTGCTGGACTGTGGGTCAAGGGGTGCTGCCTGGGCTTTAGGGGCAGCATCAGGGCCAGGTTGCTTGGGTGGGAGAGAGCGGAAACCGTAACCGTTTGCAACGTTTAAGAAATGTACCTCCCGTTATGGGAAGATTCATTAAAAATGTAAATATGTTATTTTACCCTGTTATCTTTTACAGAAAAATAAAACCGGTGTTGGACGGCAGCCCGCGGACGGTCTGCATTTTGCTAAGGGGGAATGTGTCGCCCTGGGCAAGCCAGGGGTCACAGGTCACACACCACCACACCCTACATCCCAGTTAGGAACACCAAAGCTAACCAAAAATCCTTGTTGCCTTCCTCCAGAGGCTGATGATTCACACCAGGGGGTGGGCCAGGCGGTTGGCTCCGCCCACCGAGGAGTTCACAGCTCTGGAGGCGGGAGAAACCAGGCAGTCAGCTCAGGGAAGAGCTTGAGAATGGAGTCCAGTGAGGGACATGAAGGAGTAAACAACAGAGAGTAGCCCAGGCAGGGCTTGAGTAAACAGCAAAGAGGAGCTAAAGAAGCGAAAGTAGAAGGAAGTAAAGTGGTAAAGGAGGAAAGCAAGAGTGGTGACAGAGAGAAAGCCTGAAGTAGTCCAGCTGTGTGCAGGACAGGGTCAGCAACGACGGTGACTGTCCGGAGGGGTGACTGTTCGGGAGTTCCTGGAAGGACCGCGGACGGGTAGTGACCCGGCGGTCTGGAGCAGCGTGCAAAGGACAGTCAGCACCAGGGCAGGGGCCTCTCGGACCCCGGCAAGGCTAGGAGTCGCCATAATTTGCCTAATCCGTCAGTGAACAACAACCAAGTCCCAATTGAAGGCAACAGTCCGACCATTAAGGAGGAACACCGCCACCGCCAGGGCACCAGTTCCTCAGGGCCAGCGTCTGCGGGCAAAGTAGAACTCCTCCGGTCCAGCTTGAAGCCGGGGAGCGGGTTACTGGTGGAAACCCATCGCTACCAACTTAGAAACATCAGGTGCAGGTCAGAGGGACATCACCGTTACCTACTGGGAGAGCAAGTGCAGCCGTCCGTGGGAACCGTCTTTCCAGCCGTGTGGTTTACCGTAAAACTGTGTCAACGTCTCAGGCTGAGTGAGTACCACAGTGCCGCAAGGCACAGCGCTGCCCCCGCGTCCCTGCGCCCACCAGGCCCTGCACCTCCCATCTCATCACCGGGCCCCGGGAACACCAACCCCTACCCACGGAGGGGCAACGCAACATCTCGCTGCTACACACCATCGTCCCCGGGCCTATAGAGCAGCGGTGGTGAAATCACCACAACCGTGGGTGGCGTCACGGACAATAAACAATCCCCACACCCAACAAACCCCCTTTCACTCACGGGCGAGGAGTGCCGCTCGAGAACCCCCGGGATCCGGCCCACAGCTCGAGCCACCACTGAGCAGCAGCCGCCGGACCCGAGCAGAAGGGGTGAGCGTAGTGTGCTGACACCCTCCTCCCCGCCCGCGACATATGCATGGTTGTAACCATGGATACCTAAGGTTCTGCAATGCCCTAAAGATGAGCTAAGATACTTAGTGAATCAAAAGAACTATGCTACTTTGCTTGGAGGTATTTCCTAATATTATTATTATTATTATTATTACTACACCTACTACATATTGGGATAGGATCTTCGAGATGGGAATAACACTTTAAAGCTACAATTATTTAACAAGTAGAATACCTGATTTGGGGGATAATTGACCAGGGTGTAGGGGCTTTTCTCAAGCCGCTTTCACACTGTGTTCCTCTCCCCGTTCACTAGTCCCGTCAGGGCGTCCGTCCAAACCCCCAGCAAAATGGGTTTCGGACTTTTATGCTGACCAGGCCACTGACTATAATGGAGTATATGCAGTCACCATGTGCTCTGCCCTGCATCATTTTCAGGAGTATACACCTATTGGAGGTGGACACCCGACCGTAGAACACTGCATCTGAGTGTCCACCTCCAGAAAGCGTATACGCCTGAAAATGGTGCACGGCAGAGCACATGGTGACTTTGTCTGCTCCATTATAATCAGTGGCCTGGTCAGCGCATATGTCGCGGGCAGTGAGGGCGCTGCGCTCGCCCAACGCTCGGGTCCGGTGCTGCTGCTGCTGCTCGGTGGCTCGAGCGGTGGGCCGGATCCCGTGAGTGAAAGGGGTGGTTTGGTTTGGGGATGTAGTCCGTGACGCCACCCACGGTTTGTGGTGATAATGGGACACCACCGCTGCTCTGGACGGGGATCCCGGCAGCGATGACAGGGAGCAGCTGAGATGTTCCTCTCCCCTCTGTGGGTAGGGGGTTTGGTGGTCCCGGGACCCGGTGATAGCGACTGGAGGGTGGATGGCGGGGTTTGGCGAGGTGGAGGGTCGCGGGAGGGCAGCGCGGTGCCAGACGGCACGATGGTACTCACTCAGCCAGTAACGTACACGGAGTCTCTGGTAAAACAAACGGCTGGATGGACGGGTCCCACAGACGGCTGCGGTGTTTTTCCCCTGACCCCAGTTGGGTAGTGTAAGTCCTTTCCTGCACCTTCTTGTATGCTCTTCCTGTGCTCCGGTTTCCAGCTGGCTCCCCGGTTTGGTACAGGTGGGCCACCGCCCAACCCTGGCTACCTACGGTTCCACCAAGACTGTCTTCCCGGCTCCCGCAGACGGCCACTACCATCTGCCTGACTGCTACACGAGGGCCCTAGGCTCCAACCTAGGCCCCCGTCTGCTTCTGCCACTCTGCACACCTCCTCTCCCTTCCTCTGCCTGGACTTGTCTTCGTTGTTGCCTGCCTCAGACCAGCTAGACTCCTCGGTGGGCGTGTCCATCTGCCTGACTCCGCCCACCTGGTGTGTCTGTCTGAACCCGAGGGTGGAAATCAGGTCTCACTGTAGATGACTGCTGTGACCTGCTGGGGGTGGGGGTGCGTGTGTGCTGTTACCTGTGGCCCCTGGCTAGTCCAGGGCGCCACACATACGTCCGAAGCCTATTTTGCGAGGAGTTTTGACGGAAGCCCCGATGAGACCACTGAACAGAGAGAGGAACACGGTGTGAAAGGGCTTAAGGGTAAAGGTGGTGTCACACACAGCGACGACGACAACGACGTCGCTGCTACGTCACCATTTTCTGTGACGTTGCAGCGACGTCCCATCGCTGTCGCTGTGTGTGACATCCAGCAACGAGCTGGCCACTGCTGTGAGGTCGTTGCTCGTTGCTGAATGTCCTGCTTCATTTTTTCGTCGTCGCTCTCCCGCTGTGAAGCACACATCGCTGTGTGTAACAGCGAGAGAGCGACGAAATGAAGCGAGCAGGAGCCGGCGTCTGGCAGCTGTGGAAAGCTGTAACCACTGTAAACATCGGGTAACCAAGGGAAGACCTTTCCCTGGTTACCCGATATTTACCTTCGTTACCAGCCTCCGCTCTTGCTGCCAGTGCTGGCTCCTGCTCTGTGCACATGTAGCTGCAGTACACATCGGGTTAATTAACCCGATGTGCACTGTAGCTAGGAGAGCAAGGAGCCAGCACTAAGCTGTGTACGCGGCTCCCTGCTCTGTGCACATGTAGCGACGTTATGATCGCTGCTGCGTCGCTGTGTTTGACAGCTAAGCAGCGATCATAACAGCGACTTACAAGGTCGCTGTTACGTCACAGAAAATGGTGACGTAACAGCGACGTCGTTGTCGCTGTCGCTATGTGTGAACCCAGCTTAAGATGGATAATCTTATCTTTCACTTACAGGCTATACACACGTTCACACAGGTCTTTTTTTTAATTGTTCATTTTCTTCCTAAATGCTAAGTTACACAAGCCTCTGTATTGTCTTCATAAAAAAAATCCACCATTTTGTTGCTGAATATTGTCTGCAAGTTCTTTATCCCAAAAAAAAATATTGCAAATCTGCCCAAGCCACTGATTCTAAGCTCGCTCTTTTCTCCCCCCTTCATTTTCTCAGTGTTAGAAACAGCAATAGGGATGGAGCTATACACAGATCTCCAGTACACTGTGTGCAGAATTATTAGGCAAATGAGTATTTTGATCACATGATACTTTTTATATATGTTGTCCTACTCCAAGCTGTATAGGCTGAGATCCAACTACCAATTAAGTAAATCAGATGATCTCTGTAATGAGGAGGGGTGCGGTGTAATGACATCAACACCCTATATAAGGGGTGCTTCATTATTAGGCAACTTCCTTTGGCAAAATGGGTTAGAAGAGAGATTTGACGGGCTCTGAAAAGTCCAAAATAAAGCGTTTCATGGCGAATAGCCAACAGGGTCGCAAAAAGCGTGTTGGGCAAAAAAGGCGCAAAATAGCTGCCCATGATTAAGGAAATTGAGCAATTGAGGAAAATCAAGCGGAAGCTGCAAAGATGCCATTTGCCACCAGTTTGGCCATATTTCAGAGCTGCAACGTTACTGGAGTATCAAAAAGCACAAGGTGTGCCATACTCAGGGACATGGCCAAGGTAAGGAAGGCTGAAAAACCACCACCTCTGACCAAGAAACATAAGATAAAAGGTCAAGACTGGGCCAAGAAATATCTTAAGACTGATTTTTCAAAGGTTTTATGGACTGATGAAATGAGAGTGACTCTTGATGGGCCAGATGGATGGGCCAGAGGCTGGATCAGTAAAGGGCAGAGAGCTCCACTCCGACTCAGACGCCAGCAAGGTGGAGGTGGGGTACTGGTATGGGCTGGTATCATCAAAGATCAACTTGTGGGACCTTTTCGGGTTGAAGATGGAGTGAAGCTCAACTCCCAGACCTACTGCCAGTTTCTGGAAGACAACTTCTTCAAGCAGTGGTATAGTAAGAAGTCGGTATCATTCAAGAAAAACATGATTTTCATGCAGGACAATGCTCCATCACATGCATCCAACTACTCCAACGCATGGCTGGCCAGTAAAGGTCTAAAAGATGAAAAAATAATGACATGGCCCCCTTGTTCACCTGATCTGAACCCCATAGAGAACCTGTGGTCCCTCATAAAATGTGAGATCTACAGGGAGGGAAAACAGTCCACCTCTGGGAACAGTGTCTGGAGGCTGTGGTGGCTGCTGCACGCAATGTTGATCGTAAACAGATCAAGCAATAACAGAATCTATGGATGGTCGGCTGCTGAGTGTCATCATAAAGAAAGGGGGCTATATTGGTCACTAATTTTTTGGGGGGTTTTGTTTTTGCATGTCAGAAATGTTTATTTCAAAATTTTGTGCAGTTATATTGGTTTACCTGGTGACAATAAACAAGTGAGATGGGAATAGATTTGGTTTTTATTAAGTTGCCTAATAATTCTGCACAGTAATAGTTACCTGCACAATCAGATATCCTCCTAAGATAGCCAAATCTAAAAAAAAAAAACCACTCCAACTTCCAAAAATATTAAGCTTTGATATTTATGAGTCTTTTAGGTTGATTGAGAACATAGTTGTTGATCTATAATAAAACAAATCCTCTAAAATGTCACTTGCCTAATAATTCTGCACACGGTGTAGAAAGGAGAGAAAGTATCTAGAGTCTTACAGATGGCAGAGAATACAAGCTGTAGATAAGGAGAAAAGTAGATGCACGGGAAATAATTGCAGTTCATATTTAATGTAATGGTGAAAGCAGCACCCTAAACACACACAGCTCACATCCAGCCTATATTACTGGGAGAGACACACACAGCTCACATCCAGCCTATATTACTGGGAGAGACACACACAGCTCACATCCAGCCTATATTACTGGGAGAGACACACAGAGCTCACATCCAGCCTATATTACTGGGAGAGACACACACAGCTCACATCCAGCCTATATTACTGGGAGAGACACACACAGCTCACATCCAGCCTATATTACTGGGAGAGACACACAGAGCTCACATCCAGCCTATATTACTGGGAGAGACACACAGGGTTCACATCCCGCCTATCTTACTGGGAGAGACACACACACACACATACATACATTCCTCACATCCAGCCTATATTACTGGGAGAAACACACAGGCCTCATATCCAGCCTATATTACTGGGAGAGACACACAGACCTCACATCCAACCTATATTACTGGGAGAGACACACAGAGCTCACATCCAGCCTATATTACTGGGAGAAACACACAGAGTTCACATCCCGCCTATATTACTGGGAGAGACACACACACACACATACATACATTCCTCACATCCAGCCTATATTACTGGGAGAAACACACAGGCCTCATATCCAGACTATATTACTGGGAGAGACACACAGACCTCACATCTAGCCTATATTACTGGGAGAGACACACAGACCTCACATCCAACCTATATTACTGGGAGAGACACACAGAGCTCACATCCAGCCTATATTACTGGGAGAGGCACACAGGGTTCACATCCCTCCTATATTACTGGGAGAGACACACACACACACACATACATACATTCCTCACATCCAGCCTATATTACTGGGAGAAACACACAGGCCTCACATCCAGCCTATATTACTGGGAGAGACACACAGACCTCACATCCAACCTATATTACTGGGAGAGACACACAGAGCTCACATCCAGCCTATATTACTGGGAGAGACACACAGAGCTCACATCCAGCCTATATTACTGGGAGAGACACACAGAGCTCATATCCAGCCTATATTACTGGGAGACACACACACACCTCACATCCAGCCTATATTACCAGGAGAGTCATACATTCCTCACATCCAGCCTATATTACTGGGAGAGACACACAGACCTCACATCCAGCCTATATTACTGGGAGAGACACACAGAGCTCACATCCAGCCTATATTAATGGGAGAGACACACAGAGCTCATATCCAGCCTATATTACTGGGAGAGACACACAGAGCTCATATCCAGCTTATATTACTGAGAGACACACACACACACCTCACATCCAGCCTATATTACCGGGAGAGTCATACATTCCTCACATCCAGCTTATATTACTGGGAGAAACACACAGAGCTCATATCCAGCCTATATTACTGGGAGAGACACACATATCTCACATCCAACTTATATTACTGGGAGAGACACACAGAGCTCACATCCAGCCTCTATTACTGGGAGAGACACACAGAGCTCATATCCAGCCTATATTACTGGGAGAGTCACACAGAGCTCACATCCAGTCTATATTACTGGGAGAGACACACAGAGCTCATATCCAGCTTATATTACTGGGAGACACACACACACCTCACATCCAGCCTATATTACCGGGAGAGTCATACATTCCTCACATCCAGCCTATATTACTGGGAGAAACACACAGAGCTCATATCCAGCCTATATTACTGGGAGAGACACACAGATCTCACATCCAACTATATTACTGGGAGATACACACAGAGCTCACATCCAGCCTATATTACTGAGAGAGACACAAATACCTCACATCCAGCCTATATTACTGGGAGAGACACACAGAGCTCACATCCAGCCTATATTACTGAGAGAGACACAAATACCTCACATCCAGCCTATATTACTGGGAGAGACACACAGAGCTCACATCCAGCCTATATTACTGGGAGAGACACACAGCGCTCACATCCAGCCTATATTACTGGAAGAGACACACAGAGCTCACATCCAGCCTATATTACTGGGAGAGACACACAGAGCCCACATCCAGCCTATATTACTGGGAGAGACACACAGACCTCCCATCCAGTCTACGTTACAGGGAGAGACACACAGACCTCACATCCAGCCTATATTACTGGGAGAAACACACAGATCTCACATCCAGCCTATATTACTGAGAGAGACACAAATACCTCACATCCAGCCTATATTACTGGGAGAGACACACAGAGCTCACATCCAGCCTATATTACTGAGAGAGACACAAATACCTCACATCCAGCCTATATTACTGGGAGAAACACACAGATCTCACATCCAGCCTATATTACTGGAAGAGACACAAAGTCCTCACATACAGCCTATATTACTGGGAAAGACACACAGAGCTCACATGCAGCCTATATTACTGGGAGAGACACACAGAGCTCACATCCAGCCTATTTTACTGCGAGACACACAGACCTCACATCCAGCCTATATTACTGGGAGACACACAGATCTCACATCCAGCCTATATTACTGAGAGATAAACTCCCACAAGAGAAAAATGTTCAGATTGTAGACTGCACCATAGAGCAATTTTATTAACTAAAAGAAACTGTGTCGCCCTGGGCAAGCCAGGGGACACAGGTCACAACACCACCACACCCCACACTCCAGGTAGGCACATCTGCTAACCAGAAATCCTTGTTGCCTCTCTCCAGGAGTCTGTGATGCACACCAGGGGGTGGGCCAGGCGGTTGGCTCCGCCCACCGAGGAGCTCACAACACTGGAGGCAGGAAGAGACCAGGCAGTCTAGTCAGGGAGGAGGAAGTGGAAGGAGTGGAGGAGTAGTCTAGACAGGGCAAGAGTAAACAACCAAGAAGTGAAAGTGGAGGAAAGAAAAGGAGTAAAGGAGGAAAGCAAGAAGTGGTGACAGCGCAGAGAGTGTGCAAAGCCTGAGAGCCCAGCTGTGTGTAGGGCTAGAACAGCAAGGTCAGCGACGGCGGTGACTGTTTGGAGGGGGACCGTTTGGAAGTTCCTGGAAGGACCCCGTTGGCTGTGTGCCCGGTGGTCTGGAGCAGTGTTCCGAAGGACAGTCAGCACCAGGGCAGGGGCCTCTCGGACCCCGGCAAGGCTAGGAGTCGCCAAATTTGCCAAATCCGTCAGTGACGGGGACGCAGATCCCCCAGCAACCAAGTCCCGATTGACGGCAACAGCCCGACCATTACCGGGGAGACACCGCCACCGCCAGGGCACCAGTTTCCCCAGGGCCAGCGCCTGCGGGCAAAGTGTAGAGCTCCTCCGGCCCAGATTGCAGTCAGGGAGCGGGTAACCGGAGGGAATCCACCGCTACCATCAGACAACATAGGTGCAAGGAAGAGAAACGTCACCGTCACCTACCGGGAGTGCAGGTGCAGCCGTCTGTGGGACCGTCCTACCAGCCGTTGGTTTACCGTACAGACTGTGTCTGTGTGTCAGGCTGAGTGAGTACCATAGTGCCGCAAGGCACAGCGCTGCCCCCGCGTCCCTGCGCCCTCCAGGCCCTACACTTCACATCTCATCACCGGGCCCCGGGATCACCAACCCCTACCCACGGAGGGGCAACACAACACCTGGCTGCTCCGCATCACCATCCCCGGGACCCCCACACTGAGCAGCGGTGGTGCAATCACCACAACCGTGGGTGGCGTCACGAACTATAACAATCCCCACACCCATCAAACACCCCCCTTTCACTCACGGGCGAGGAGTGTCGCTCGAGACACCCCGGGATCCGGCCCACGGCTCGAGCCACCAGGAGCAGCTGCCGGACCCGAGCAGAAGGGGTGAGCGCGGTGTGCTGACACCCTCCTCCCCGCCCGCGACAAAACCACTTTCAAAATTCTTCCTTTTAAGGTCCAAAAAAAAAAAGTAAAAAAACTCGACCAGTCCTTAACTTGTGGGAGGTATGCCTTTTTATGACTCTGCCTATGTTCCATGACTTAACCTAATCCACCAAATAACTTTTGGGGGTGGTTGTGTAGGGGCCCAGTTAGGACATTTTGCTATGAAACCCCATGATTTCTATGTATGTCCATGGAATAGGCTTCTCCCACTGAACCATCCCAAGTAGTGGACTCAACACTTTGACATCTGTAAATCTATGGGCATGAGTCTCTCTTCATGAAAAAAAAACCTCTTAAATATCAAAGCAGAATCATTCCAAAAAAATCTGTGTACTCATTTTCTTCAATGTCCTCTTACCCTAATAATATAATTGAGTTACGATATTCACTTAATTCTAACTTTGGACCCCTGAGCAGCTCTTATCTCAGTATCGTCTGTTAGTATTTTTGGGATGGTATCTGTTTTCTGTCGGTGAGGAATGACAAGGTTAGAAAAAGTTTATGACATTCCTAATAAGGTTCTCGTTAGGATGATGTACATTTGCAGCCGTACAAATTGGGATTACCAGAAATAGCCCCTGTGTGTCAGTCCTATAGGACGGCTGATACTTAACTTGTCCCCAGGTGGAGGTTAGAAGCCTCGCCGGCAGATAAGACTTTGCCTTTCTGCATTGTTGTTGTAGTCCATATCATCGAAAAGGACAGAGAACAGAGAAGAACCAGATGAAGAGATCTGCAAAAGACAACCCAGAACACCAAGGTGAGACTACTGATGAGACCACCGGCATACAAGTCTTTGCCTTTCTGCATTGTTGTTCTAGTCCATATCCTCAGAAAGGACAGAGAGCAGAGAAGATCCAGATGAAGAGATCTGCAGAAGACAACCCAGAACAGCAAGGTGAGACCACTGATGAGACCACCTCTGCATTGTTGTTCTAGTCCATATCCTCAGAAAGGACAGAGAGCAGAGAAGATCCAGATGAAGAGATCTGCAGAAGACAACCCAGAACAGCAAGGTGAGACCACTGATGAGACCACCGGCAGACAAGTCTTTGCCTTTCTGCATTGTTGTTCTAGTCCATATCCTCAGAAAGGACAGAGAGCAGAGAAGATCCAGATGAAGAGATCTGCAGAAGAAGACAACCCAGAACACCAAGGTGAGACCACTGATGAGACCACCGGCAGACAAGTATTTGACTTTCTGCATTGTTGTTCTAGTCCATATCCTCAGAAAGGACAGAGAGCAGAGAAGATCCAGATGAAGAGATCTGCAGAAGACAACCCAGAACAGCAAGGTGAGACCACTGATGAGACCACCGGCAGACAAGTCTTTGCCTTTCTGCATTGTTGTTCTAGTCCATATCCTCAGAAAGGACAGAGAGCAGAGAAGATCCAGATGAAGAGATCTGCAGAAAACAACCCAGAACAGCAAGGTGAGACCACTGATGAGACCACCGGCAGACAAGTCTTTGCCTTTCTGCATTGTTGTTCTAGTCCATATCCTCAGAAAGGACAGAGAGCAGAGAAGATCCAGATGAAGAGATCTGCAGAAGAAGACAACCCAGAACACCAAGGTGAGACCACTGATCAGTAACCCAAGGGGGCAATTTACAGAACACACACATTCAAAAAATGATTATATTTGTCAGCTTCTTCGATTGGCAACATCAGCGTCATCAGCATGACCATAAGATGAAGATTGGAGTCTTCCATTATTATTTTAGGAATTTGCCTATGGTGCCATATAATATGAGCAATAAAATCTTAACTCTACAAAAATAAAAAGTCCTCATGAATGCCTTCTTCATCAATGGATGGCCATATGGCTTGGTTACTGTTGGACCTCCAACAAATGCACAATCGGCACAGCTAATTGTGCATGTTTTCTCAACAGGGAAAGAGCAGTAATCCAATACCAGATCATCAATTTTGACCCTATTTGCCTTTGATAGAGAGAAGGTATGATATGTAAGACCACCTTGGGTCACTGAATAATAGGAAAAGAAACTCAACTGGGTCATCAATATATAGAAAGTCCAGCACTAGAGACCTGCTTCGGTAGCTGATTGTACAAACATCAACAGGACCGTGGAACAGGTGCAAAGCCGTGATGATGGTCAAACCAGCAGAAAGCACATCCAAACTTCCCAACCGCAAAGAAGAAAGGGTGGCACTAACCAGTCTGGTTAAAACCATTCCTTTATTTCATTGGTAATATCGGATCGGTGGGAAGGGGGATGCAGGATAGCGGTTTGATGATGGCAGCCGTTTCGCGGGAGCACTCGTGCCTCGACAGGTCCTGGTTCTGCCTCCCCCTTCCTACCAATCTGATTTTACAGATGAAATAAAGGAATGGTTTTAAGCAGCCTGGTTAGTGCCAACATTTCTTCCTTACGGTTCTGAAGCAACTCAACTGGGCCAATCTTTGGCAACCTCAAGGAAGATTCTTATCTAATATGTCTTGGGGTTGTGACGCCCTGGGCAAGCCAGGGGTCACAGGTCATGCACCAACACACCCTACATCCCAGTCAGGATCACCAAAGCTAACCAAAAATCCTTGTTGCCTTCCTCCAGAGGCTGATGATTCACACCAGGGGGTGGGCCAGGCGGTTGGCTCCACCCACCGAGGAGTTCACAGCTCTGGAGGCGGGAGAAATCAGGCAGAAAGCTCAGGGAGGAGTGAGAGTGAGGAGCTAAGTGGAGGAGGAAACAGGAGTAAAGTGAAGGAAGTAAAGTGGTAGAGGAGGAAAGCAAGAGTGGTGACAGGAAAGAAAGAGAGTGGAAAGCCTGTGTGCAGGACTGGGTCAGCAAGGTCAGCAACAACGGTGACTGTCCAGAGGGGTGACTGTTCGGGAGTTCCTGGAAGGACCGCGGATGGGTAGTGACCCGGCGGTCTGGAGCAGCGTGCAAAGGACAGTCAGCACCAGGGCAGGGGCCTCTCGGACCCCGGCAAGGCTAGGAGTCGCCATAATTTGCCGAATCCGTCAGTGAAGGGGACGTCGATCCCCCAACAACCAAGTCCTGATTGAAGGCAACAGTCCAACCATTAAGGAGGAACCCCGCCACCGCCAAGGCACCAGTTCGTCAGGGCCAGCGTCTGCGGGCAAAGTAGAGCTCCCCCGGTCCAGCTTGAAGCCGGGGAGCGGGTTACCGGTGGGGACCCATCGCTACCAACTTAGAAACATCAGGTGCAGGTCAGAGGGACATCATCGTTACCTACTGGGAGAGCAAGTGCAGCCGTCCGTGGGAACCGTCTTTCCAGCCGTGTGGTTTACCGTAAAACTGTGTCAACGTCTCAGGCTGAGTGAGTACCACAGTGCCGCAAGGCACAGCGCTGCCCCCGCGTCCCTGCACCCACCAGGCCCTGCATCTCCCATCTCATCACCGGGCCCCGGGATCACCAACCCCTACCCACGGAGGGGCAACACAACACCTGGCTGCTCCGCATCACCATCCCCGGGATCCCCATATTGAGCAGCGGTGGTGAAATCACCACAACCGTGGGTGGCGTCACGGACAATAAACTATTCCCACACCCAACAACCCCCCTTTCACTCACGGGCGAGGAGTGCCGCTCGAGAACCCCCGGGATCCGGCCCACAGCTCGAGCCACCACTGAGCAGCAGCCGCCGGACCCGAGCAGAAGGGGTGAGCGTAGTGTGCTGACACCCTCCTCCCCGCCCGCGACAGGGTCTCCTAACGTTTGCTCAACAGATGATGTCAGGAAAGATAAAGATCGAGCATGAACAATTTCGGAGTGCTGATATTTTTGTTCTCACGAGATAAACCAGAGAATTCTGGTAGGGTCTCTCATATAGACAGCTTGGGATGATGAGGGTTCTTGTGTATGGAGGGGTCTAGAAAGATAGCTACTAGCAGACTGACCTGCTGAACTGTCATTCAGCTGTTATCTATTGTGCACAGGGCCTCTACTGCCTCCAAACACATTAGACAATTGTTGGCTGAACCCACCGATATTGATGGGTTCAGCCAACAATCCAATGTGTATGGAGGCCCCTGGCAGAGGATTGATGGGGAAATTAAGGATCTGGCATGTCTGATTTCAGATTGCCGATCTTTGTCAACCTCAAGGAAGATTATTATTCGTCTACTGTTTTTTGGGGTCTCCCGACTCTTCCCCAAGTAATGTTGTCAGGAAAGATAAGGATCCAAGATGAACAATGTCGGAGTGTTGATCATTTTGTTCTCCCCGAGATAAACCAGAGAAGTCTACTAGGGTTTCTCATGTAGACAGCTTGGCAAGGTGAGCGCTCCTGTGTAGAGATAGCTACCGGCAGACTGATCAGCCAAAACGTTGCTCAGCCATCTGCTATCTATTGTGTACAGAGCTTCAGAGCTTCTACTGCCCCCATACACGTTAGACAAATGTTGGCTGAACCCTCTGATATTGATGGGTTCAGCCAACAATCCAGTGTGCATGGAGGCCCCTGGCAGAGGATTAATGGGAAAATTAAGGATCCGGCATGTCTGATTTCAGACTGCCAATCTTTGTAAACCTCAAGGAAGATCATTATTTGTCTAAAGTGTCTTGGGGTCTCCCGACTCTTCCGTAACAGATGATGTCAGGAAAGATAAGGATCCACCATGAACAATTTCAGACTTCTGATCTTTTTGTTCTCCCCGAGATAAACGTCCAGAGAGATAGCTACCAGCACACTGATCAGCCGAACCATCAAGGAAGATTATTCGTCTAATGTGTCTTGGGGTCTCCAAGACTCTTCCATAACAGATGATGTGAGGAAAGATAATGATCCATAATGAACAATTTCGGACTTCTGATCTTTTTGTTCTCTTCGAGATAATCCAGACAAGTCTGGTAGCATCTCTCATATAGAGAGCTGGGCAGGGAGAGCGCTCCTGTGTACTGATAAATACAAGTAGAGCCGAATCATCGTTCAGTCAGCCACCATCTATTGTATACATGGCCTCTACTGCCCTCATGCACATTAGACAATTGTTGGCTGAAGCCTCTGATATTGATGGGTTCAGCCACAATCCGGTGTGTATGTGTGTATGGAGACTTGTGGCAGAGGATTGTTGGGGAAATTAAGGATCCGACAACTCTGATTTCAGACCTTTCTGCTCTCCCTGAGATACTGTAAGCCGGTGCCAGACATGTATCCCTCATAGAGTCCACAGGACCTCTTGTCAAACCAAGCTCTCTTTTCTATGGGAGAGACTGGTGAGTCAACTGCCAGTTTGGTGGACAGCCATTTAATGTGTATGGGGGGCTCAAGAAGTTCTATCCCCTCTAACCTCATGCTGTGCCCACAGCCAGGATCCTGATAAGGAGAAGTGCATATTAAATTTTTCCATGCCTTTTCTCTGATTAGAAATGGCGTCAATCACTTACCTTCTGGGAATTGATTGCACAGAAGATCGGTCTGATAAGTAAAGTATATGTCAACAATGCTGTGTTGTAACTGGGTGTTACCTGCCATGATAGACCGCTTATCTTCTGATCGCTCACAGGGTTTAGTTAAACCTTTATCTGCCCAGTAGGTGTGAAGCTGATAGTGAGCCCAGGTCCTGGTTCTGTAAAAGACAATCTCAATGACGATTTATAAAAAAATAAAAGTCCTATCGTAATAAGGAAGTTAGCCTGCTATTTTGCTAATCGCGTCAAAAAATCTGGGCTCGTTATCACTTCCATGGCCGTTTTCTGGGTAATCCAACTGATCAGATACAATACCCCAATGGGGTAACAGTGTTCCCTTCAGAAACTCATGCTCTCCATTCCATCATGTGGAATAAGTAGCCGGAAAAAACCTCTGTCGGAAGCTTGTCTTCCCCAAACCAAAAGAATTGGGTAGTTTTAAAACCAAGTGGCTAATCCTTGTCCTCCCTGACATAATCACTTGGGCTACCAATACCAGGTCAGGCCTGCCTAAATACATTAATTTGGCCAATGTGTTTCTATTCATTTTTAGATTTGTCTGTAAATATGGGAAAACGCTATTGATACCCCCAATCCATTTAAAAAATGGTCCATCCTTGTCCCCCCTGACATAATCTCTCGGGCTACCAATACCAGGCCAGGCCTGCCTAAGTAAATGAATTTGGCCAATGTGGATCTATTTATTTTTAGATTTGTCTGTAAATATGGGAGAATGTTATTGACACCCCCAACACATTTAAAAAGTGGCCCATCCTTGTCCCCCCTGACATAATCTCTCGGGCTACCAATACCAGGCCAGGCCTGCCTAAGGAAATGAATTTGGCCAATGTGGATCTATTCATTTTTAGATTTCTCTGTAAATATGGGAGAATGTTATTGACACCCCCAACACATTTAAAAAGTGTCCCATCATTGTCCCCCCTGACATAATCTCTCGGGCTACCAATACCGGGCCAGGCCTGCCTAAGTAAATGAATTTGGCCAATGTGGATCTATTCATTTTTAGATTTCTCTGTAAATATGGGAGAATGTTATTGACACGCCCCAACACTTTTAAAAAGTGGCCCATCCTTTTCTCCCCTGACATAATCTCTCGTGCTACCAATACCGGGCCAGGCCTGCTAAAATAAATGAATTTGGCCAATGTGTATCTATTCATTTTTAGATTTCTCTGTAAATATGGGAGAATGTTATTGACACCCCCGACACATTTAAAAAGTGTCCCATCCTTGTCCCCTCTGACATAATCACTCGGGCTACCAATAATAGGCCAGGCCTGCCTAAATGCATGAATTTGGCCAATTCGTATCTATTCATTTTTAGATTTGTTTGTAAATATGGAAGAACGTTATTGACACCCCCGACACGTTTAAAAGTGGCCCATCCTTGTCCCCTCTGACATAATCACTCAGGCTACCAATACCAGGCCAGGCCTGCCTAAATACATGAATTTGGCCAATGCATAACTATTCATTCTGCAAATATGGGAGAACACTATTATTTTCTGTAGTCAAAAACTGCTCTCTTGCCAGTAAAGAAGCTTCTTACAAAAAGCAGGTTTTGCTGCTTATTTTTGCTCCATTTTTATGTGGTGGATTATATGACTCATTTGTCTCCGGTAACAGCACAAAACAGAATTGTGGGCCACGCAGCCCCTAATGTATCATGTGCCATGTCCCATTATTGTGAGATCCTGTTATGGGAGACATGTTTAACACACAGGCGCACTGGTGCACATCTGTAGATGCAAAATGATAGACAACAGCACTCATAGGGCGCCACATATTTTCCTCCTTATGTACCATGCTATACATAATAGAGTATACTATGTAATAAAGAACAGTGCTATAGATAGCGAGAGGATGCTATGTAATACAGGACGTCGCTATACATAACAAAAGGGAATATTATGCAATAAGGGACAGCGCTATATATAACAACAGGGGATGCAAAATTATAGGGTATGTTGCTATAGATAACTAAAGGGAAAGCTATGTAATAAGGGACAGCACTAAATATAGCGATAGGATACTATATAATACGAGATGTCACTATAAATAAAAAAGGGAAGCTAATGTAATAAGGGACAGCGCTATATATAGCGAGAGGATGCTATATAATATGGAACATCTCTATACATAACAAAAGGGAATCTAATGTAATAAGGGACAGCACTATATATAGCGATAGGATGCTATATAATACGGGATGTCACTATACATAACAAAAGGAAAGATAATGTAATAAGGGACAGCGCTATATATAACAGGAGATGCTAAATAATAGGGGATGTTGCTATAGATAATAAAAAGTAAATCCTATATAATAATGGACAGCGCTTTATATAGCAAGAGGATGCTATATAATATGGGACGTCGCTGTACATAACAAAGGAGAATGCAATGTAATAAGAAATAGTGCTCTATATAGCAAGAGGACACTATATAATACAGGACGTTGCTATACATAATCAATGGGAATGTTATTTAATAAGGGACAGCGCTATATATAACAACAGGGGATGTTATATAATACGGGACGACGCTATACATAAAAGAAAATGAATGTAAAAGGGGCATTTCTTTATATAATATGGGATGCAATGTAATATGGGACAGTGCTATATATAACAGTGGATGCTATATAACAGGGGATGCTATATAATACAGGATGTCGCTATACATAACAAGAGGGAATGCTATGTAATAAGGGACAGCGCTATATATAACAACAGGGGATAGTATATAATACAGGACATCATTATACATAACTAAAGGGAGCAGCCCTGAAAATAAAAAAGGTCACATATATATAGGCCTATGTTTCCTGAATTAGTATCATAGTATCATAGTATCATAGTTTTTAAGGTTGAAGGGAGACTCTAAGTCCATCTAGTTCAACCCGTAGCCTAACATGTAGATCCAGAGGAAGGCAAAAAAAACCCCAATGTGGCAAACAAGTTCCAATGGGGAAAAAATTTCCTTCCTTCGTCCACATCCGGCAATCAGACTAGTTCCCTGGATCAATACCCTGTCATAAAATCTAATATACATAACTGGTAATATTACATTTTTCAAGAAAGGCGTCCAGGCTCTGCTTAAATGTTAGTAGTGAATCACTCATTACAACATCATGCGGCAGAGAGTTCCATAGTCTCACTGCTCGTACAGTAAAGAATCCTCGTCTGTGGTTATGATTAAACCTTCTTCCCTCAAGACGTAGCGGATGCCCCCGTGTTCCAGTCGCAGGCCTAGGTGTAAAAAGATCTTTGGAAAGGTCTCTGTACTGTCCCCTCATATATTTATACATTGTGATTAGATCCCCCCTAAGCCTTCATTTTTCCAGACTAAATAACCCCAAGTTTAATAACCTGTCTTGGTATTGCAGCCCACCCATTCCTCTAATAATCTTGGTCGCTCTTCTCTGCACCCTCTCCAGTTCAGCTATGTCCTTCTTATATATCGGTGACCAGAATTGTACACAGTATATAAGTGCGGTCGCACTAGTGACTTGTACAGAGGTAGAACTATATTTTTTTCATGAACACTTATACCTCTTTTAATACATCCCATTATTTTATTAGCCCTGGCAGCAGCTGCCTGACACTGGCCACTAAAGTGAAGTTTACCATCCACCCATACACCCAAGTCTTTTTCTGTGTCTGTTTTACCCAGTGTTCTACAATTAAGTACATAATCATAAATGTTATTTCCTCTACCCAAGTGCATGACCTTACATTTATCTACATTAAACTTCAATTGCCACTTCTCAGCCCAATCCTCCAATTTACATAAATCTCCCTGTAATATAAAATTATCCTCCTCTGTATTGATTACCCTGCAGAGTTTAGTATCATCTGCAAATATTGAAATTCTACTCCGCATGCCCCCAACAAGGTCATTTATAAATATGTTGAAAAGAAGCGGGCCCAATACTGACCCCTGTGGTACCCCACTATGAACTGAGACCCAGTCCGAGTACGTACCATTAATAACCACCCTTTGTTTCCTATCACTGAGCCAGTTTTTAACCCAGTTACACATATTTTCCCCTATCCCCATTATTCTCATTTTATGTACCAACCTTTTGTGTGGCACCGTATCAAAAGCTTTTGAAAAGTCCATATACACAACATCCACTGCATTTCCCTGGTCCAGGCTTGAACTTACCTCTTCATAGAAGCTGATCAAATTAGTTTGACAGGATCGATCCCTCATAAACCCATGTTGATACTCTGTGATAAGGTTATTTTTCTTGAGATACTCCAGTATAGCATCTCTCAAGAAACCCTCAAGGATTTTACCAACCGTAGAGGTTAAACTTACCGGCCTATAATTTCCCGGCTCAGTTTTTGTCCCCTTTTTGAATATTGGCACCGCATTTGCTATGCGCCAGTCCTGCGGTACCAACCCTGTTATTAAGGAATCTGAGAAGATTAAAAATAATGGTCTATCTATCACAGAACTCAATTCCTGTAGTACTCTGGGGTAGAACTCCCCCTACACTGCATTGCTGAATACAGATGTGCCCCCAATATTGATATATAATTAGCTGTTACACAACTCACCATCCAAATGTACATTGATAACACACCACTTTGCCCTCCCCCCACTAACTATATATGAATTAATTGGCCACTATAGTCTGTCCTCCAATTCATTACCAGTCACTCTCCTGCATCCTCAATGCCCCGCGCCGTGCACCTCCCCACCCCCGATTCATTATATTTACACGCTCACCTCCCCCAATTCATTATGTCATCTCTTACCCACCTCCATCTTCAGTGTATTTATGGTGGAGCTGTCCCTCCCAACTTTAAAAAAATCCTCAATATTTTTGATACTTTTGTTGTTCCAATGATGGATTTTCCTCCAATAAAAGCCACAAAATACAATGTGATATGACTAGATGAAGAAATCCTAATAGTTAATTAGGAATATCCATATACTCTTAAAATTAATGTCTCATCTGTATACTTAAAAATTGAACCTCAATTATTGGAAAACAACATTTAAAAAATAAACAATTTGAGTAAATATTTGTATTAATTTAGTAGGTTTTAATAAAAAAAAATTAATTCAGGCAGGAAATCATCTATGAACCTTTGATACTTATATATGAGTTCCACAATATCATGACCCAAATGCCTGTTTTAAAGTAAAGTGGACAACCCCTTAAAGAAGGGCGTATTTTGCTCTATTGTAAGATATATGATTTTTGCCATTCTTGGAAATTAAGTATGCCTTTCATATAGCAAAAAAAAAAAAAAAGATGACTGTGTTTCCCGTCTGAAATTTTTTAGACATTTATTAAATAGTTTCTATGGATTTCTTTAATGTATTTATAGTTAACGGCAAAAAGTGTGAAGAAAACCTAAAGCTGGCATTTTGTATAACCTGCAATGAAGAATTAACATTTTAACAAAAAGAAAAAACAAAAAAACAAAAATCATCATGAGGATGGATTAGGAGTAAGACAAGAGAGTGAGGCTGGTAACAGAGCAGTTTTGTGAAACCCCCTAGAAGCTCGGAGGTTAATAAACCACTTTCTTATCTTTTTTAATGTTATCAAATTCCAAAGGAAAGAGCTCAGGGCTGGGAGTTTGCTTTCTCAACTTCCATATGTTGCAGCTCAGGAGCAGGCAGACCCCAGCCCCTGCGAATAGTTCTCCCGGCAGCCAAAGGTAATGTGTTCTTTTGTGTTTTCTATCCTAAATTAAAATTATTTTAAGGTTGTTTTAACAAAAAAAAAAAATGATGTATTTATATGTCGCCGATAGGCAGCCATTTTTTTTGGGGGGGGAGGGATCATCGACATTTCTTTAAATAAAAATAAATTAGTGTAAGAATAATAAGGTTAAAGAAGACAAAAGAAAAAAATAACACAAGTAACAACAAAAAAGCTGTTCAAAAAATTATGGTTCCAACATAGAAAAAAAGAAAAACAAAAGAAATAATTTGCATCAGCCGACCTTCATGAGCCAATGTGTTTGCCTAAATCTGATATATTACCATTAATAATAATAATAATAATAATTATCATTATTATTACTGTTTTGAAAAGCCTAAATCTGATATATTACCATTATTATTATTACTGTTTTGAAAAGCCTAAATCTGATATATTACCATTATTATTATTATTATTATTATTATGTCTGAAAAGTCTTTCTGATATAATACCATTAATAATAATAATTATTATTATTATAATTATTAATGTTTTGAAAAGGTCAAAAGTCTAAATCTGAGATATTATCATTATTATTATTAATAATAATTATTATTATTATTATTAATGTTATTGTGATTATTAATGTTTGAAAAGACTAAAAGTCTAAGTTTGATATATTATCATTATTATTATTATTAATACTAATTATTATTATAATTATTAGTGTTTTGAAAAGTCTGTCTGATATATCACCATTTTTATTTATTATTATTATTATTATTGTTGTTTTGAAAAGTGTCAGTCTGATATATTACCATTTATTATTATTATTGTTATTAATGTTTTGAAAAGTGTCAGTCTGATATATTACCATTGATGATGATGATGATTATTATTATTATTATTAGTGTTTTGAAAAGTCTAAGTTTGATATATTACCATTATTATTATTATTATTATTGTTTTGAAAAGTTGAAAAGTCTAAATCTGATATATTACAATTATTATTATAATTATTAATATTATTATTGCAATAAATAATAATAATAATGTTATGAAAAGTCTAAATCTGATGTATTACCAAATAATCGTAATAATAATAATAGTAGTAGTAACAATAATAATGTTGTTATTATTATTATTATTATTATTATTATTAATAAATGTTTTGGATAAAGTCATTTTAATTTTGATCAGTCTTCTAAAGCAAAAAAATAAAAACGTCAATACATTTTGTACTAACTCTTCTGACGAAGCATCAAAACATAAAAATTAACATGACGTAAATTAAATTTGATATAGTTTTGAAGAATTTAAAGTAATTGTTAAAAATTGTGTTAGAAATGGATTTGATGTAATGAATTCATTATTTTTTAAATGTACAAATAAAATAGCTTTAGACATAGAATTCATTATTTTACATTTAATATAATTTTTCTAATTGCATTTTTTTTATTTATTTTTTTAACTGTATTTTAGTAACATTTTACAGTAATAATACTAATGTAAATACAAATTTTAAATTAATGTTCAATGTTCTGAACTCTTAATGCTGATTACAATGTTAAATGTACTGAATAAAGAAAACTTTAAAAAAATTATAGATCATAGATTATAGATAGATATCTAACTATAGATTATAGAACAAAGAGTGATTTAATTCAAAAGCCGAAAAGAATAAACACTCTAAAAATTCTTAATCGAAATGTATGAAAATACAACAATAGTAAAAACAAAAAAATATTACTGCCTATCAATCACAAAAATATTATTTCAGTGTTAGTTCAACTGTAAATTAGTACTGAAAGAAGAATATATTACAATTTTATATTTATATTGTTTTCTTATGTAATTATTTTTTCTGCTTTGTTTAATATGTTGAAGAGTAAATTTTTCCAAAAAGTAAAAATATTACACTTCAAATTTTTGCACTTTTTAATATTCTTTTTTAGAATTTGGAAAGTTATAATATATTATATATTAATGACTCTAATATTCTGAAATATATTGTTACTTTATCTTCCAAACTTGTAAAATGCGGCAAACGTTTGTACTGAAAAAAAAGTGGTTTATAAGGTTTTTTACTTAAAAGTAATTAAGGATAATTTGAACTAAAAGGACTCGTACTCTTATATCAGAAATGTAATGCTGTCGAGGACAGAATAAACAGTTTACGAGATAACGTAGATATCTGGACCTGTCAAGTCACTGTTGAGGAAAGTTCAGGTGTCCTTCACCCCTCCATGGATCTCTGGTTCAATATTTGAGAATTGATGACTTTTACCATTTCTAAGTAAAAACAAATTTGAATTTGCAATTTTGGAGTTTTTGTTGAATGGAATACAATTGGTTAACGTTGGTTGCTTATGTGGATAATGAACGGTGATCCCTGCAGATCTTCGATGGTCATTGGATATTCCGATCATGGGAAGATCTTTTGTCCAGAAGATCTTTCCTTCAATGTGTATATATGTCTGGACCTGAGGATGCATTTGCATAAAAGCAGATAAGAAGAAAGTCAACCTCAATAGTTTCGCCGTCATGTTGGAAGAAACAAAAAAATTCTTCACAGCCGAGAAACGGAATATTGTCTGGAGGGATCTAACGTGACCCATGACCGAATCAACACATTTTCTAAGGGAGTATATGCCATAAAGGCAGACAACGTGGTTGGGCAAGAACCGGGGCAGGACTACCTTTTACAAAGAAACTACCGGGTATCAAACCAAAGGGGCAAAGGTTTTCCTAAGGATTTTTAGAAAGGTCATGAAGATCCCCGGCAATGATAATAACTAATGTTGTCTAGCCGACACTAGCAACTTTTGGTTCTTTGTTGTACTTCAAAAGTCAAACAGCCAATTACTCTTCTCGATAAAATTAAACTGTAACTTTGTATGGTAATATCTTGGGGGGACGAAACTATTAATGATCTGTAATGAGCTATGGCCGTTTGCAATTTTTGTACAGCAGCCGACTGGGAAGTGTCCAACTTCTGGCCGAAAGACGGATAGCTGCACCACATATTACAAATTACTACCATCACCGTGTGCTACAATGGATGAAACACATCATATCAGGGAACACAGGCAGACATAAAAAAAATACCGCACTGAAGAAAAAATAAAGCACAGTTTGAGCACAGTGGAGACAAAAAACCTTTACGTTGGGCTGTGTTTCCCTTCCCGCCCCCCACCCTTTCCATTGGGAGCTCTGCCCATTACCGACAAATAAAAGGGAAGGGAAAATGAAGATAAACTCATGTAAATGAGCAGTGTCTGTGCGTAGGGTGGTTTCTACTTTCTAAGGAACTGCATTGGTGATGTCCTGGATTCTTAACTTTTTACCATTCCTTATTGACTTCTTTCTTTTTCTATGCAAACACAAAAACTTCCAGAACAAGTCTAAAACCTGGATGGGTCTTAAATTAATAAGGAATATTAAGTAATATATGTTTTTTCTTTAATTGTTGCACCCTACACAGAAGGCAAACCATGAGACCAAAAAGTACAACTCTTGAAGACTTGTTGCAATGATCACCCATAAAGTAAGCATGCACCATTAATGGCTGTAAAATGGAACTTTAATACAATCCCCCCCCAGCCCTCCCCTTGCTCTAAAAAATCATATGCACTCTCAGCTTTGCCAATCATCTGTGTGTTTTCAATGAGGACTAAGAAGTAGGGGGCTGCCAAGAATATAACTGTTGGGATAGTTGTCAGCTGTCCTAGATTTCCTGGGACTCCTGGGTCAGAAGGTGGTTGACAGGGGTGAAATGATAGCGGTTGCAGGGAACGCAACTACAATAAGATATGGGGGTGCAATGGGCCCTCTGGTCCCAGCCCCTGCTTCAGCTGGATGTGCGTACAAGGCAACACATCCAGCTGAAATGCATCGCAATGCAGAGATCCGTCGGGTCCCTGCACTGCAATACACGCTGCCGGCCAAACAGTGGCCGACTGGCAGCTAACATCGGCGCCCCCGTGACTGAGGTGGACGCCGATGAAAGCTGCCAGCCAATGCTGGCTAGCTATAGAGCAGGACACCATGACAAATGAGAGCCAGATAATGTGAGTATAGTCTATCCAAGGAGGGGGACAGTAAATACCAGGAGGGGTCCAGGAGGGGATCATATATGCCAGGATAGGGACAGTATATTCCAGAAGGGGCCCAGGAGAGAAACTTATATACCAAGAGGGGGCAGTATATTGCAGGAGGGGCCCAGGAGATGAACATATATACCAGGAGGGGCCCAGGAGAGGAATATATATACCAGGAGGGGGATAGTATATTCCAGGTGGGGAAACTATATTCCTGGAGGACGACAGTATATACCTAGAGGGGTTCAGGAGAGGAACATATATACCAGGAGGGGGACAGTATATACCAGGAGGGGCCCAGGAGGTGAACAGTGTATACCAGTAGGGGGACAGTATAAAGTATATACCAGGATGGTGGACATATATACCAGGATGGGGGACATATTTACAAGGATGGGTGACATACCAAGATGGAGGGCATGCATACCAGGATAGGGGACATATTTACCAGAAAGGAGCCTAGGATGGGAGACATTAGAATAGGGTGAGGGACATTACATAATGGGGGAGGACAACTCATATGCTAAATTTACTGTATATATACATGTACATACATCTGACCAATATACAGGGATGGGGGGGCCAGGTCCAAATTTTGCATCGGGGCCCATCGAGCACTAATTATGCTACTGGTGCTTGGGTTTAGGTAAACTCTGCCCAAAAGTGCATTCTCAGGTGGATCTAGATGGGTAGGGTGTGGTTAATCCTGTTGCCAAAATAAGTGGTAAGACATAAACACACTCAAAAATATTAGCTACTATGGATTTGGCATTGGCATTAAACACTTTTTTGTATCCCATATCATTTGATGTTAAGAAGCCCCCCACACGTTGGATAGCCGACTGGTCCCCTGATTGGGTGCCTTCACAATGCAACTCAGAAGACCACAGTGTCAGTTCCACCCCATCCATAAGACAGGTCCCAAAATTGTACCAAATATAAAAGCCATACTTGCCAACTTTGGCATTCTTGGAAAGAATGATGTGTCATGTGAATCCAATCCCAGAAAACTGGGCCAACTCCTCTAGGAGTCTTGGAGGTCTGACCAATTTTTCTGAAGCCTACTGGATGTTTCACGAGATTGGCAACGACTGTATGTCTGAAGCTCTTTTCACCCTTCTAATGACCGTTAGGACCTTTTTAGCTGATATCTCACAAGATATTATGTCATTATTTCCAGTCCAGAATCCAAGCCCGTTTTGAGGGCAACCATATGAATAGATAGCTATGTTGTCCAGCCAACATCTGGCTGTATAAAACATTGGACATTCAACCATGAATGAAGATTGCTTGGTTGGTAGGACAAGTGACGTGTGAGCTTGTTGCTACTCGGCTTTGGCCAGAGTATACAGAGTTGATGAAAATCCTATCGATGGCTCTTTATTGAAAACCAGGGCAGAGTTGTCTTCTCCAGACCTTTATCTACACATACTGGTCATGTCGTCAGTGGTGGAGCTTCAACTACGATATCTCATTTAGGACAAAACCACTTTAAAACCACTTAAAATGACTAAAAACACAACTTACAGAAAACTCTACAACATACAACCTAAAATCCAGCTCTGTCAGACAGAGATTATGACTTATTATGGTCAACGAAGAGGAAGGGAGGAAGAACCAAGATGAGAAATCTTACACTGAGCAGAAGAGTAAAAGCTCCCAATCCATCACTGATCGCTTAACGACTCTGCTTCATCTCTGAAATCATTCATAATGGTTTTATGTGTAAATAAAAGCGTCACTGGCAGCCGGGATTTGGTACAATTACTCTCTGCATGTTTTATTTCTACTTAGCGTGTCTTAGAGGGGCTTATTGAGGAGTTAACAAGCAATAAGTCAAGTCCTACAGCAGCAAATCCCTTCATCCACGAGTCACCTAAACGGAGAGTTCATTAAAGCTGCAGTCTGCAGAAGTGCGTAAAGCTGCAAATATGAATATATACACTGAACCCCCCCACCTTCATGTCTGTATGGAGCTTGTGCACAGGGCACAGTCATGGGGAAAAGAAAAGGGTCTTCTCCAAACTGTACCCACAAAGCTGGAAGCTTCAATTGTCCACAATGTCTTTAGATTTCCATTACAGGAGCTAAGAGGCCGCTGCCGCCCCCTGATAACAGCCCGGAGCATCATCCTCCTCCTCCACCATCTGTACAGCAGGCACATTACAGTTAGGGGGTAATGTCCTCCATTCCTCAATCCTAGACTCCTCCATCACACGCAGATAGAGCAGTGTGATCCGTCACTGCACAGAGCACGTCTCCTCCAGAGTCCAGTGGTGGTAGCTTTACACTATTCCATCCAACGCTCGGCATTGTGCTTGGTGATGTACGGCTCGGCATTGTGCTTAGTGATGTATGTCTCGACATGGTGCTTGGTGATGTACGGCTCGGCATTGTGCTTGGTGATTTACGGCTCAGCATTGTGCTTGGTGATGTACGGCTCGGTATTGTGCTTGGTGATGTACAGGTCAGCATTGTGATTGGTGAATGTATGGCTCAGCATTGTGCTTGGTGATGTACGGCTCGGCATTGTGCTTGGTGGTGTATGACTCGGCATTGTGCTTAGTGATGTATGTCTCGACATGGTGCTTGGTGATGTACGGCTCAGCATTGTGCTTGGTGATGTACGGCTCGGTATTGTGCTTGGTGATGTACAGGTCAGCATTGTGATTGGTGAATGTATGGCTCAGCATTGTGCTTGGTGATGTACGGCTCGGCATTGTGCTTGGTGATGTACGGCTCGGCATTGTGCTTGGTGATGTAGGGCTCGGCATTGTGCTTGGTGATGTAGGGCTCGGCATTGTGCTTGGTGATGTAGGGCTTGGCATTGTGCTTGGTGATGTAAGGCTCGGTATTGTGCTTGGTGATGTACAGCTCAGCATTGTGCTTGGTGATGTACGGCTCGGCATTGTGCTTGGTGATGTACGGCTCGGCATTGTGCTTGGTGAATGTATGGCTCGGCATTGTGCTTGGTGATGTACGGCTTAGCATTGTGCTTGGTGATGTACGGCTCGGCATTGTGCTTGGTGATGTACGGCTCGGCATTGTGCTTGGTGAATGTATGGCTCGGCATTGTGCTTGGTGATGTACGGCTCGGCATTGTGCTTGGTGATGTACGGCTCGGCATTGTTCTTGGTGATGTATAATTTGGCATTGTGCTAGGTGATATAACGGCTCGGCATTGGGCTTGGTGATATACGCCTCGGCATTGTGCTTGGTGATGTACGGCTCGGCATTGTGCTTGGTGATGTACGGCTCGGCATTGTGCTTGGTGATGTATAATTCGGCATTGTGCTTGGTGATGTAACGGCTCGGCATTGGGCTTGGCGATGTACGGCTCAGCATTGTGCTTGGTGATGTACGGCTTGGCATTGTGGTTGGTGATATACGGCTCGGCATTGTGTTTGGAGATGTACGGCTGCAGCTGCTCAGCCATGAAGCCCCCAGTGGGCGCAGTGTTTCTACTGATGTTACCAGAGGAGGTCTGGACTCTGCAGTTATAGGGTCAGCCGAGCGGTGGGAACTTTTCTGCCCTATGCTCCTCAGCATTAGGCTCCTGACTCTGTAATATTACGGGGTCTGCACTTCGTGGCCTAGTTGCTGCGGTTCCTTCCGCAATTTTTCGTACTGACTGACTGTTCTTCATTTCTTAAAGTAATGATGGCCACTCGTTTTTCTTTACTTAGCTGCTTTTTTCTTGGCATAATACAAATTCTAACAGTCTATTCAGTAGGACTATCCGCTGTGTATCCACCAGACGTCTGCACAACACAACTGATGGTCCCAACCCCATTTATAAGGCAAGAAATCCCACTTATTGAACCTGACAGGGCACACCTGTGAAGTGAGAACCATTTCCGGTGACTACCTCTTGAAGCTCATTAAGAGATTGCCAAGAGTGTGCAAAGCAGTAATCAAAGCAAAAGGCGACTTTGAAGAACCTAGAATATAAGACATATTTTCAGTTGTTTCCCACTTTTTTGTTAAGTATTTCATTCCACATGTGTTAATTCATAGTTTTGATGCCTTCAATGTGAATCTACAATTTTCAGAGTCCTGAAAATAAAGAAAACTCTTTGAATGAGGAGGTGTGTCCAAACTTTTGGTGTGTACTGTGTATATATATATATATATATATATATATATATATATATATATATATATATATATATGAGACCACTGCTAAATTGTCAGTTTTTCAGATTTTTCTCTTTATATTTTTGAGTAAACAGTAAATTGTACTTTTACTCTATAAACTACTGACAACGTCTCCCAATTTCCCATCAATAAATTTGTATTTATTTTCTGAAAATGAGAAATGGTGAAAATGACAAAACAATGCATTGATTTCAGACCTCAAATAATGC
Organism: Anomaloglossus baeobatrachus; assembly: GCF_048569485.1. Lineage (NCBI taxonomy): Eukaryota > Metazoa > Chordata > Amphibia > Anura > Aromobatidae > Anomaloglossus > Anomaloglossus baeobatrachus. The sequence continues at coordinate 672,019,250 of NC_134355.1, read as the reverse complement.
AAAGAAAACAATTCATAATCATTTAGAAACGACAATACTAATAACGATTTATCAGGAAGATTCAGAAATCAGTATTTTGTGGAATAACCATGATTGTTAATCCCAGCTTTCCTGCGTCTTGGCTGCTTTTCTCCAGTCGGTCACACTGCTTTTGGGTGAACTTATACCACTCCTGGCGCAAAAATATAAGCAGTTCTTCTTGTTTGATGGCTTGTGACTATCCATCTTCCTCTTGATTACATTCCAGAGGTTTTCAATGGGGTTCAGGGCTGGAGATTGGGCTGGCCATGACAGGATGTTGATGCGGTGTACCTACATCCACACATTCATTGACCTAGCTGTGTGGCATGGTGCATTGTTCTGCTGGAAAAATCAGTCCTCAGAGTTGGGGAACAGAAGGAAGCAACTGTTTTTCCAGGATAACCTTGTATGCAGCTTGATTCATACGTCCTTCGCAATGTTTAATCTACCCAATTCCAGCCTTGCTGAAGCATCCCCAGATCATCATCGATCCTCCACCAAATTTCACAGTGGGTGCAAGACACTGTGGCTTGTACACCTCTCTAGGACTCCGTCTAACCATTAGATGACCAGGTGTTGGGCTAAGCTGAAAATTAGACTCATCAGAGAAGATTACCTTACTCTAGAAATTGGGCAGATTAAACTTTTTAATAGGGTCTATGAGACACCCCCCAATGTTAATCTGCAAGTGAAAAGAAATTAACACAAACACCAAAAAAAACTTCATTTGAAATAAAATGCAAAAAACACCGTCTTTCGGACTTTTATTATTCCTCAAAATTACTCAGGTCTGACGTAATCCACACGAGGTCCCACGACGATTCCAGCTCTGCTACATTACTGAAGGCACTGCGCACGGGCATAGAACATGACCACCTGCTGTGAGCTTCAGGCAGAGACTAAAGGCCCTGTTACACGCAACGACATATCTAATGATATATCGCCGGGGTCACGGATTCTGTGACGAACATCCGGCAGCGTTAGCGACGTTGTTGCGTGTAACATGCACGAACGACTGTTAACGATGGAAAATACTTACCAAATCGTCCATTGTTGACACATCATTCATTTTCATAAAATCGTTGATTGTAGAGGACGCAGGTTGTTCGTCGTTCCCGATGCAGCACACATCGCTGTGTATGACGCCTCGGGAACGACGAACTACAGCTTACCTGCGGCCGGCGGCAATGAGGAAGGAAGGAGGTGGGCGGGATGTTACATCCGCTCATCTCCCCTCCGCTTCTATTGGGCGGCCGCCTAGTGACGTCGCTGTGATGCCGCACGAACCGCCCCCTTAGAAAGGATGCGGTTCTCCGGCAACACCGACGTCGCTAGGCAGGTAAGTACGTGGGACGGCTGCTAACGATTTTGTGCGCCACGGGCAGCGATTTGCCCGTGACGCACAAACGACGGGGCGGGTGCTTTCACCAGCCATATCACAAGCAATATCGCTGCGTGTAACACCCCCTTAAGTCGCAGCAATGAGTGGTGATGTCACTCAGATTATTTGCGGTCACAGCTGGAGGTTGCCACGGTCCTTCTCCTGTGACCACAGGTAACCTAACCTCATGTGACCTCATTAAACTCAGTGAGGTCACTGAGAACCCAGGCCTGCATCTCCTGGCAGAAAACCCCATTTTTTTGCCAAGAGATGCAGATTTGGTACTGAAATATTTACACCATATTCTTGCCCCAACTCTACACCTCCCAGCAAAAACAGACATTAATACTGCATCATAATGCATGCAGTTTTGATGTGATTTGTTGCCAGGAGGTGTAGATTTGGTGCAGGAATATAGTGTAAAAATTTCAGCACCAAATCTGCATGTCTTGGCAAAAAAACAAACAAAAAACAGTTTTGATGCCATTTCTGCGAGGAGGTGCAAATTTGGTGCTGAAATGCCTGCACCAGATTTCCCCTATTTTTCTTTCTTTTTCCTTTATTATTTTTTTTTTTTAGTTACCCAAGTTGCCAGACCTGGATCGTTAGCCAGAGTTCCCTGAGAACTCCAGATGCAGGGTCCATGCTCACGTACTTTTGAATCCATGTAGATCTGGACTTTTACTGTCCGGGTTCACCCATCACTATTCATGACAACATCACGGAGCTGGTAAATGTTGGAGTTCTTGCTCTCCTCCATCTTCCGTTTGAGGAGGCCCCACAGATGCTCCATAAGATTTAGGTCTAGAAATTCTTGGCCAGCTCTGCACCTTTACCCTCAGTTTCTTTAGCGAGGCGGTGGTGGTCTTGGAGGTGTGTTTGGGGTCGTTATCATGTTGCCATACGAAGGAATGGGATCATACTCTGCTTCACTATGTCAGCATATGTGGCATTCATGGTTCCCTCAATGAACTATAGATCCTCACAGCCGGCAGCACTCATACAGCCCCAAACCATGACCCTCCACCACCATGCCTGACTGTAGGCAGGACTCACTTGTCTATTTGTCCTCCTCAACTGGTTGTTGCCACAGACACTTGACACCATCTAAACCAAATAAGTTTATCTTGGTCTCATCAGACCACAGGACGGTTCCAGTAATCCATGTCCTTAGTCTGCTTGTCTTCAGGAAAATGTTTGCAGCTTTCTTGTTCGTCATCTTTAGAAGAGGCTTCCTTCTGGAACGGCAGCCATGAAAAGCATGGTGATGCAGTATGTGGCATATGTACTGAGCACTGCCAGGTGGCCCTCCACCCCTTTAACCTCTGCACCAATGCTGGCAGCACTCACGTTTGTTTTGAAAAAACAATGTCTCTGGATATGATGCTGAACACATACACTCAACTTCTTTGGTCGACCTGTCTTGTTAAACCACTGTATGGTCTTGGCCACCGTGCTGCAGCTCAGTGTCAAGATGGTGGCAATCTCATTATAGCTTCGACCATCTTTATGTAGAGCAACAATTCTTTTTTTTAGATCCTCATAGAATTATTTGCCATGAAGAGCCATGTTGAGCTTCCAGTGACCAGTATAAGAGAGTGTGTGGGAGATAACACCAACTTTTAATCCACCTGCTCCCCATTCACACCTGAGATTGTTTAACTTAGGAGGCACATGACACCAGGGAGGGTGAATAGCCAATTGGACACAATTTGTTCATTTTTATTTAGGGGTGTACTCACTTTTGTTGCCAGCGGCTAAGCCATTAATGGCTGTGTGTTGAGTTATGTAGAGGGAACCAAATTTATTCTTACTACTCCATGTTGTATCAAAGGGCCAGATCTTCAATATTGTCCCATGAAAAGATACAATTGAATATTTACAATATGTGAGGGGTGTACTCACTTTTAGGGTATACTATTTATATATATATATATATATATATATATATATATATATATATATATATATAAATGTTATGTTTTACATAAAATAACAGTTCTTCCAGTGGTAAAAATAGGGTCTCTTGACCTGTGACTTCTTAACTCCTTATTAGTCTCTCCGTGAAGATGTGTTTTAACATTAGATAATTGATCAAACCCAGTAATGTTTGGTATTACCGAGCGCAGGCGGTCATCTAATGTGTTGGGTGGGGCGTGGGTATTTGGACAAACGTGATCTGAACTGCTTGGTCAACTTAAAGGGGTTGTCACACAAATTCCATACATCACTTATCCACAGGATAGATGATAAGTATGTGACTGCTGAGGGTTTGGCTTCTGAAATCACTGATCCCAAGAATACAGGTCTCAAAACTCAATGTTTGAATAAAGTGTTACTGAGCATGTGCAATCACTGCCCTACTAATGGTGTAGACCAGTAAATAAGCAGTGGTTGCACATGCTCCTTAACACCTAGTTCACACAGGGCACATTGGTTCCATCTCCAGGTAACCAATTGGAATAATGTTTCTATCCTGTCTTATTTGTGGGTGTAAAATGGCGTTCTCATACCTCTTTCTTTGGTTGGCAATCGTCCTTCTCTTCTTCCTTTAGATCTTCTCATTCTTCGCATGTTTCTGCGTACGTTCAGAAGTGAAAAACCTGAATAGATCTACTATATCTCAGAACTGACGGTTTGCTACAATAATATCTTTTCAAGAAAACAATATGTCAGGTAAACAATGTATATTCCAGACTGATATATTTTACCAGCACTGATATGACGTGCCCGCGGGGTCTTGGGGATGACTTGTCACTGGGCCAGTGCGGGGTTTGAGACGTCACTGTGACATGGCCCGGTTCCGTGACCACGGCGGTGTTAATAAAGATGGGGATGGGGATGATGGATAGCGATCAATGTTTTGGAGTGGCCATCACAAACCCCTGATCCTATTGAAAATTTATGGGCGAAGCTGAAAAGGTTGGTGCGAGCGGTGACCTACAAACACGGCTCAGTTACACCAATTCTGTCATGAGGAATCTGACCAAATTCCTACCAACTATTGTGAAAAACTTGTAAAAGGCGATCCAAAATGTTTCACCCAAGGCATTGAGTGTAAGGGTAATGGTACCAATTAACACCATCCCAACTGTGAACACTGGGCAGCAGCATCATGTTGTGGGGTTGTTTTGCTGCAGGAGGGACTGGTACACTTCCCAAAATATATGTCATCATGAGGAAAGAAGATTATCTGGCAATACTGAAGAACATCTCAAGACATCAGCCAGGAACTTAAAACTTAGGTGGAAATGGGTCTTCCAAATGGACAATGACCCGAAGCTACTGCCAAACTGGTTACAAAGGGACTTAAGGATAGCAAAGTCAATATTTTGGAGTGGCCATCACAAAGCCCTGATCTCAATCCTATTGAAAATAATGGTCAAAGCTGAAAAGATCGGTGCGAGCGGCGATCTACAAACATGGCTGTTATACCAGATCTGTCAGGAGGAATCTGCCCAAATTCCACCAACTATTGTGAGAAGCTTTTGGAAGGATCCAAAACATTTCACCCAAGTCACACAGTGTAAGGACAATGCCACCAAATACTAATGACATGGAGGAAAAGTTTTGACTTTTCAGAAAGTAATAAAAATGCCTTAAAACATTCTCTCCATTATTCTGCATTTGGCAAATAGAAATAATTTTGGTTCCTAATTGCCCTAAAACAGGAAAGGTTTATTCTGATTTCATGTCAGATAGAAGAGAAAAACCTGCAGATGTATCCTTATAGAGAGCGGAGGGAAAAACCTGCAGATGTGTCTTTATGGAAAGCGGAGGGGAAAACCTGCAAATGTGTCTTTATAGAAAGCGGAGGAAAAAACCTGCAGATGTGTCTTTATAGAGAGTGGAGGGAAAAACCTGCAGATGTGTCTTTATAGAGTGCGGAGGGAAACTGAGGGTTTCAACTGTATGTATGGATGGACACTGTACATGTATGTGACATGGGTGTATATATCTTGGGAACGATTGCTCTGTATGTGATGTGTATGTATGGATGGCGCTGTACATGTATGTGACATGGATGTACAGTACAGACCAAAAGTTTGGACACACCTTCTCATCTCTAGAACAACTGTTAAGAGGAGACTTTGTGCAGCAGGCCTTCATGGTAAAATAGCTGCTAGGAAACCACTGCTAAGGACAGGCAACAAGCAGAAGAGACTTGCTTAGGCTAAAGAACACAAGGAATGAACATTAGACCAGTGGAAATCTGTGCTTTGGTCTGATGAGTCCAAATTTGAGATCTTTCCATCCAACCACCGTGTCTTTGTAGAAAAGGTGACCGGCTGGACTCTACATGGCTGGTTCCCACCGTGAAGCATGGAGGAGGAGGTGTGATGGTGTGGGGGGGCTTTGCTGGTGACACTGTTGGGGATTTATTCAAAATTGAAGGCATACAGAACCAGCATGGCTACCACAGCATCTTGCAGCGGCATGCTATTCCATCCGGTTTGCGTTTAGTTGGACCCTCATTTATTTTTTAACAAGACAATGACCCCAAACTCACCTCCTGGCTGTGTAAGGGCTATTTGACTAAGAAGGAGAGTGATGGGGTGCTACGCCAGATGAGCTGGCCTCCACAGTCACCAGACCTGAACCCAATCGAGATGGTTTGGGGTGAGCTGGACCGCAGAGTGAAGGCAAAAGGGCCAATAAGTGCTAAGCATCTCTGGGAACTTCAAGACTGTTGGAAAACCATTTCCGGTGACTACCTCTTGAAGCTCATCATGAGAATGCCAAGAGTGTGCAAAGCAGTAATCAAAGCAAAAGGTGGCTACTTTGAAGAACCTAGAATATAAGACATATTATCAGTTGTTTCACACTTTTTTGTTAAGTATTTCCTTCCACATGTGATAATTCATAGTTTTGATGCCTTCAATGTGAATCTACAATTCTTAGGGGTACTTTGCACGCTGCGACATCGCTAGCCGATGCTGCGATGCCGAGCGCGATAGTCCCCGCCCCCGTTGCACATGTGATATCTTGTGATAGCTGCCGTAGCAAACATTATCGCTACGGCAGCTTCACATGCACTCACCTGCCCTGCGACAACGCTCTGGCCGGCGAACTGCCTCCTTCCTAAGGGGGCGGGTCGTGCGGCGTCATAGCGATGTCACATGGCAGGCGGCCAATAGAAGCGGAGGGGCGGAGATGAGCAGGACGTAAACATCCCGCCCACCTCCTTCCTTCTGCATTGGCGGTGGATGGAGGTAAGGAGATGTTCCTCGCTCCTGCGGCTTCACACACAGCGAGGTGTGCTGCCGCAGGAACGAGGAACAACATTGTACCTGTCGCTGCAGCTAAATTATGGAAATGACCGACACTACACAGATCACCGATTTACGACGCTTTTGCGATCGTTTATCGGCGCATCTAGGCTTTACACGTTGCAACATCGTTACCGGCACCGGACGTGCGTCACTTTCGATTTGACCCCGACGAGATCGCAGTAGCGATGTCGCAACGTGCAAAGTACCCCTTAGAGTCATGAAAATAAAGAAAACTCTTTGAATGAGGTGTGTCCAAACTTTTGGTCTGTACTGTATATATACTGTGCATGGGATGTGTTTATATGGACGGCGCTGTACATGTATGTGACATGGATGTATATATACTGTGTATGTGATGTGTATGTATGGACGGCGCTGTACATGTATGTGACATGGATGTATATATACTGTGTATGTGATGTGTATGTATGGACGGCGCTGTACATGTATGTGACATGGATATATATAAACTGTGTATGTGATGTGTATGTATGGACGGCGCTGTACATGTATGTGACATGGATGTATATATATGTGTATATATGGACGGCGCTGTACATGTATGTGACATGGATGTATATATATGTGTATATATGGACGGCGCTGTACATGTATGTGACATGGATGTGTATATATGTGTATATATGGACGGCGCTGTACATGTATGTGACATGGATATATATATGTGTATATATGGACGGCGCTGTACATGTATGTGACATGGATGTATATATATGTGTATATATGGACGGCGCTGTACATGTATGTGACATGGATGTATATATATGTGTATATATGGACGGCGCTGTACATGTATGTGACATGGATGTAAATATACTGTGTATGTGATGTGTATATATGGATGGCCCTGTACATGTATGTGACATGGATGTATATATATGTGTATATATGGACGGCGCTGTACATGTATGTGACATGGATGTATATATATGTGTATATATGGACGGCGCTGTACATGTATGTGACATGGATGTATATATACTGTGTATGTGATGTGTATGTATGGACGGCGCTGTACGTGTATGTGACATGGATGTATATATATGTGTATATATGGACGGTGCTGTACATGTATGTGACATGGATGTATATATATGTGTATATATGGACGGCGCTGTACATGTATGTGACATGGATGTATATATATGTGTATATATGGACGGCGCTGTACATGTATGTGACATGGATGTATATATATGAGTATATATGGACGGCGCTGTACATGTATGTGACATGGATGTATATATACTGTGTATGTGATGTGTATATATGGACGGCGCTGTACATGTATGTGACATGGATGTATATATATGTGTATATGGACGGCGCTGTACATGTATGTGACATGGATGTATATATATGTGTATATATGGACGGCGCTGTACATGTATGTGACATGGTTGTATATATATGTGTATATATGGGCGGCGCTGTACATGTATGTGACATGGATGTATATATACTGTGCATGTGATGTGTATATATGGACGGCGCTGTACATGTATGTGACATGGATGTATATATATGTGTATATGGACGGCGCTGTACATGTATGTGACATGGATGTATATATATGTGTATATATGGACGGCGCTGTACATGTATGTGACATGGATGTATATATATGTGTATATATGGACGGCGCTGTACATGTATGTGACATGGTTGTATATATATGTGTGTATATGGACGGCGCTGTACATGTATGTGACATGGATGTATATATACTGTGTATGTGATGTGTATATATGGACGGCGCTGTACATGTATGTGACATGGATGTATATATATGTGTATATGGACGGCGCTGTACATGTATGTGACATGGATGTATATATATGTGTATATATGGACGGCGCTGTACATGTATGTGACATGGATGTATATATATGTGTATATATGGACGGCGCTGTACATGTATGTGACATGGATGTATATATGTGTATATATGGACGGCGCTGTACATGTATGTGACATGGTTGTATATATATGTGTATATATGGACGGCGCTGTACATGTATGTGACATGGATGTATATATGTGTATATATGGACGGCGCTGTACATGTATGTGACATGGATGTATATATATGTGTATATATGGACGGCGCTGTACATGTATGTGACATGGATGTATATATGTGTATATATGGACGGCGCTGTACATGTATGTGACATGGATGTATATATATGTGTATATATGGACGGCGCTGTACATGTATGTGACATGGATGTATATATATGTGTATGTATGGACGGCGCGGTCTCAGCTGTGGGGAGATGGGGGTTTGGCAGACGGATGATCTGATTATCGGCCTCTGCTCTCTATCTGCAGAAAGTGTAAACCTCCAGGCGTCAGTCTGCGGCCGGGATATTCAGCCCCAAACGTGTCACCCTGATGAAAAGAAACAGACTAACGAGATTTTAATTAGTGGAAAACGCCTATAAGTCACCAAACACTTCCCACAGGCACCTGTGTGTCCACAAATCCACGGCTGACTCATTACACAGCATGGGAGAACTACATATCCTATGGCTCCAGACGTGCCGGGGAACTACATGTCCCAGCATGTCGCTCCCTGTCTGTGACAGAACTATAATCAGCACTGTGAGGAGGAAGCAATTCTGCATTTAGCAGATACATATCTGTTGTGGTCGTACTGCAATTTCCTGGGGATCTTGATCACCGCGGGCAACGGTGCGTACCTCTACCCTAGGCTGCAATGGCGGCCTACAAAACCTCTACATGACTCCCATATCATACACAGGCATCCAGAGGAATTTTCTCATGCATTTTCTATACCTCTATGATTAACTCCATGGAATATGTCGCCGCTATAGAAATAAAGATTATTATTATTATTATTATTAACCTATGACTGCATGCCCCATATAATGCCGTACAGAAGGCGTCTCCCGACAAGCCTATGGCGGCATCTGATGCAGTTATGGGGGTCTCTGCAAAATTTGGTCTTCCCATTAATAAGATAAAAATGGCAGTGTTCAGTGTCACACAATATCTAATCTCATGCTGCGCCATTGTATGTCCTCCGTATAGCAGAAAATAATCATCACAAAACCACATAGTATCCCATTATCTAGGCTTGTAGATCGTCTATGTACCGCAATATATAGCCCCAATACAGTACATTACCGTCCCCCAATATAGACCAATATACCTCATTATACAGCCTCAGTATATGACATTAATTGACCTCAATGGCAAAAAAAATGACCAGCACCTTCAAACAGAAAGCAAAGTGTGAACAGGTGCAAGCTGCTATGACTGCATACTGTCACGTGTGGTTTCTGGCCATAGAAGGTCACAGTGTTTGGCTGTGCAGAATGCTCCCTGACTTTCCATTGTTCCTGCTGTCAATATTCATTGGTATAGGTAGCTTTCCTGCTAGATTCATCTCTCCTCTTTAGGACCCAGCAGGAGCTCGCCTTCCACCCAGCTGCTGACCATCAGTATTTTCTTAGTGCTTATATACCCCTTCCTTCCTTTGGACTGGTGCTGGTGATTTTTTTCAGTTCATTCAAGCTTTGGTTGCAAGCCGGTGGCTTGTACTCCTTTGTGGTATCGTTGCTGAACTTCTACCTGAGTTATCTGGGGGATAATTAGATCATGCTTTTCCCCCTGTGTGTCCTTCTTGTGTTGTCTATAGTGTTTAGTGGGTCGACGAAGAATTCATCCCATTCGCTCCCTATTTAGGGTCCAGTACTAAGGAGACCCAGGGTCATGTATCCAGCTCAGTGCATAGGTGCTGAACCTATTTAGGGTGGTGAGGGACCCCAGGGACGAGCAGTAGGTTTGGTCAGGGGTCACCATCTTCCCTCTCCCCTAGACACAGGGTTTCCCTTCCCTTTCCCCTTTCGCTTGGTACTTCCCCATACCTAGCGTGTAAATAATATATAAACACAAGCACATAGGGCTGACTCAAAACATTGAATATATGACATTTGGATTGCATTACTGCTATATAGAATATATTTAAATAATGAAGGTATTAGGCACATAAATTGGTCATTTCATGAGAGCCCATCAGCCACAACAAGGCGCACCTTTCTTTGATGAGACTTTAATCTGATATTTATCAAACATGCTACAAATTTAAAGGGCAGGTAGGATCAGGCGCTGATTAATACCAGCCTTAGGCCCTGGTCGCTGCTGGCGTATATCATCTGATGCAGGAGAATTGGGCCAATTCTGCTAATGACACTTGGATCGAACTCTTCATACCAAAATGTCATGAGAAAATAAACGCTGATCGGCGCTGATCCATAGTGTAACACTGGAGCGAATGCTGGCCAACATCAGATAGCACTGGTCCATGTTATACCCTGGGGAGAGCGAGTCCTTGGGCTAATGGCAGGACATCGGCCTCATACAGGGACAGGCACCACCTCCAATAAACTACAAAAAACTATCAACTGACCGATACCTCCCAACAGATTCCATCAAAAAAAGGTCGCCTTGTCACGGCTGGTGGGCTCTCATGAACTGGTCAATTCATGCTATAAGTACCTTCCTATTCTCTGTATATTCTATATAGCAGTAATGCCGTCCACATATCACACATTGTAGACATCCCGGATCTCACAGAGGCCGCTGTATTCTGTTTCTACATTACTCAGTATACACCCATACACCTCACTATTATTTTATATACTTCCATATCTAGTCTCTGTATACTGGAATATGCTGTACCTCATTATATAGCCTTCCTGTATCCCTATATCCAGCCTCCCTATATCCAGCCTCCCTATAGTCTTATATCCAGCCTCCCTATACTCTTATATCCAGCCTTCCTATATCCTTATATCCAGCCTCCCTATAGTCTTATATCCAGCCTCCCTATACTCTTATATCCAGCCTTCCTATATCCTTATATCCAGCCTCCCTATAGTCTTATATCCAGCCTTCCTATATCCTTATATCCAGGTTCTCTGAATCCCTATATCCAGCCTGCTGTATCCCTATATTTCAACCATCTTCACTATATCCCTATATCCAGCCTCACTATATCCCTATATCCAGCCTCACTGTATCCTTATATCCAGCCTCCCTATATCCCTATATCCAGCCTCCCTCTATCCCTATATCCAGCCTCCCTGAATCCTTATATCCAGCCTCCCTGAATCCTTATATCCAGCCTCCCTGAATCCTTATATCTAGCCTCCCTGAATCCTTATATCCAGCCTCCCTGAATCCTTATATCCAGCCTCCCTGAATCCTTATATCCAGCCTCCCTGTATCTCTGTCTTCAGCCAACCCCTAGCTCTATGTTTAGCCTCCTTATATCCAGCCTCCCTGTATCTCTATATTCAGCCTTCCTGTGTCCCTATACCCAGCCTCCCTATATCCCTATATCCATCTTCCCTATATCCAGCCTCTGTATGCAGCCTCCCTATATCCAGCCTCCCTATATCTCTGTATGCAGCCTCCCTATAGCCAGCCTCCCTATATCTCTGTATGCAGCCTCCCTATAGCCAGCCTCCCAATATCCAGCCTCCCTATATCCAGCCTGGCTGTATCTCTGTATGCAGCCTCCCTATATCCAGCCTCCCTATATCTCTGTATCCAACCTCCCTATATCCAGCCTCCCTGTATCTCTGTATCCAGCCAAGCCTCTATATATCCAGCCTCCTTGTATATCTATATCCAGCCTCACTATGTACAGGATTATTTTATCTCTATATCCAGCCTCCCTTTATTTCTGTATCCAGCCTCCATATATCCAGCCTCACTGCATCCAGCCTCACTTTATCTCTAGATCCAGCCTCAGTATACCACCACACACTTTCTTACATATTGTCCTCCCCTTACTGTGACATGGGCAGTGAAAGTAATTCATGTTTTATTATATCTGAATCACTGAGCATAAAATATTCAGGTAACTCCTAATTATTTCCACTTCTATACTTCAGTGTCCTTATATAATATCAGAATGATTCCCGTATCCACGATTGTTTGCTTATTATTTATTCATATTTTATTGTCTCTGCTGAAAAATGATTACAAGCAGTGCACAAACAAAAACATACATTTTCCGCCACATTAATATCTAGATACATATTCTGTATCCCTGCACACACATTTACTGTATATTTGCACACACGCACACACGTACACACACACACACACACACACACACACATATATATATATATATATATACTGCATATCTGTACACATATATACCATTTAAATGCACACACACATACATTATATATTGTATATCTGCACATATATTTACTGTATATCTGCATACATATATACTGCATATCTCCCCACATATATATTGTATATCTGCACACATGTATACTAAATATTTGCACATATATTTGCAGTATATCTGAACATATATATGCTGCATATCTGTACACATACAGTATATACTGTATGTCTGCACAGAAATATACTGTATATCTGCACACATAAATACTGTATATCTGCACACAAATATACTGCATATCTACACATATAAATACATCTGCACATATATAATATCAGCACAGATAACTTCTGCAGACATTCCTCTCCTTGTGTCGGATCCGGCCACAGTGTCGGGAGATGATGGGGTTTATCGCGATATGTCCCTGTCTGGACGAGGTTTCTACTTGTCAGAATGATTGGATGACCCCAGAGAAGTGCCCCCCTCCCCCAATCATCCCCGGCAGAAGATCAGAACATCCTTCCATTGACTACAAACTTTAATTCCGTCTCCTGATAATCTCCTCTCATCTCCCCCATCATGGAGTGATCGTTCATGATCGTACATGTAACAGAAGAGATCGGAGCAGTCATTATGCACAGTAATAGCCCTGGATGGAGATTATTCGTTTTTGTGTTGTTTATAGTGGTCATTATCTCAGTGGTGATTGTATATTATTAATATCAGAAGTAACAGTAATAATTGTATCATTGGCATTATTATTATTATTATTATTATTATTATTATTGTTTAGTTACTAGGAGCTATGGTTACAGTATTTCCATTTATAAAAATACTTTTAGAACACCAACAAAATAACTTTCTGTGAAATCCGATGTGTAACTTTACAGAATATTTGATTGCTAAAATTGATTTGCTACAAAAAAAATAATCTCTATTACTGAAAGTATCCACCATTCTCATATATTATATATTAGGAGTTTTGCACTGAGTTCTGATAATAAATAATATCAGGCTAATTACCTTCATAATAGACTGCAGAAACGGATTATATATTGAGTTCCTGCAATATATAATTAAGTGAATTAGCATTACATTCATTATTTTTATCACTCACAATACAGAAATTATTAGGATTCATTAAATATTGCTATTTTGATAAAAAAATAATATAATAATATTCTGTCATGTTTATTTATAATTCATAATTATTTTTATAATAATTATCGTTTTAAAATGATTTATTATTAATAATAAAAATATTAACACATCAAATGCTGATATTTTCATATACAACTAAATACTTTTAGAATAATAATAATATTTTTATTTATATAGAGCCAGCATATTCCACAGAACTTTACGATTTAAAGGAGACATATACAGACAATATGAATGAGAACATTATAGATTAGCAAATGTAGTAATAATATTAATAATAATAACAACACTAATAATTATGTTATTAGTATTATTATTGTTAGTATTAATTGTATTATTAGCATTTTTATTTTTTTAATAATATCATACTTTTAGAGAGGAATTTTAATAGTAATTTAGTATAATAAAAAAGAAAGCTAAAACAAAATTTAATTATTATTTTTTGATGAAGTAGAACTAAAAGAAGATACATTTACATTTACAAAGTAATATTGATTACATTTTAGCAACATAATTATTACATTAATTACTATAATCATTATTATTTTTATATTATTATTATAATTCTTTATTATTGTTGTTATTATTATCAGTATTCAGTATTATAATGGATACTTATTATTATTATTATTATTATTATTATTATTGAAATAAATCATTTCACTAATATTCTAGTTAGGTATTTTCATAATATTTGTTGGAGATTGGTAGAGTTTCTCAGTTTGTTTTAATCAGGAATAGTAATACATAATATAAATATGTTTTTACATACAAACACATACTGTATAACCACAATATATAGTTTATGTAAACATTAATCACTTGAATATTAAACTGCATTATAGCGATATAAATTATATTTTAATATATAAATTATACTTTTATACATTACTATACTTTTATACTTAGAAAATTGAGATTCTTAGCATGGCGACACAATTATGGATGAGATCATAGGCTATCTGACTTACCTTTTATCTTGTTAAATTTATGCACATATCAATCAATAAATAAATGAATAAATAAATATATATATTTTTATATATATCGGCACGGTGGCTCAGTGGTTAGCACTGCAGTCTTGCAGCGCTGGGCGTTTGTATGTTCTCCCCGTGTTTGCGTGGGTTTCCTCCAGGTTCTCCGGTTTCCTCCCACACTCCAAAGACATACAGATAGGGAATTTGTATTGTGAGCCCCAATGGGGACAGTGTTGCCAATGTATGTAAAGCGCTGCGGAATTAATAGTGCTATTTACATTAATAAACATTATATATATCTATAGATATATATATATATATATATAGATATATATTTATATATATCTATGTATCTATGACTTGTTTTTCACTATCTATAATATATATATATATATATTTATGTGTGTGTGTGTCTATGTATATGTATATATATATATATATATATATATATATATATATATATATATATATATATATGTATAGGTATATCTAAATATATATATATATATATATACGTGTGTCTATGTATATGTATAGATATATATGTATAGGTATATATATATATATATATATATATATATATATATATATATAAAATGGTAAATAAGTCATTGCTGATACTAGATGAGTCTCATAATGCTCCAGACCCAGTAGCATTGCATTATGAGACATTGTAATATCACCATATATATATGTGTGTCTATGTATATGTATAGATAGACATATATATATATGTCTATGTATATGTATAGGTATATATATATATATATATATATATATATATATATATATATATACATATATATATAAATAAATATAAATATATATATAGTGGTAAATAAGTCATTGCTGATACTAGATGAGTCTCATAATATTCCAGACCCAGTAGCATTGCATTATGAGACATTGTAATATCACCATATTGTGGAATCCTACAATTCTCTTATAGTAGTTTAGTAAATCCAAGAAGTAAGGTCCAAGACAATCCAATGAAAACGTGAACTGATCCCTTCTCCTGACTTTGCCATTATATGACAGTGGAGCAATGAGACTGGGGCATGGCCAGGAATATTTGTGGCACTTGTGATTGATGTCCCCATTGCGCTGCACCTGCACACCTGAAGAATACAGCTGAATATTTGCAATCCTGCGTCTGATAAAATGCAAAAAGTTTCATTGTAGTCCTTGTCCTACTGTACTAATAATAAATGACAGGTAAAGCTAATATTATCCAAACATTGCTACAACAGAGGACGTTCCGGAGAGGTGACCTTTTCACTGTATATAATAAGGGATATTACGTTACTGCGGTCACTAATGATGTCCTGACAATGGAAATGTGGGAAATAAGTGACGCATATCGTGACTGTACCCGATACATATACATATAGTTACACTGCCACTATTGCTGACGTTTCAGGGATGCCATGACGTGTGTGATTTTGAGCACTCATCATAATGGGCATGCTATGGGGTATATTATGGGGTATATGAGCATAGATATAAGGATTGCTTGTACAAGACTTATCAGTGGTCTCATGGCCAGCCTTGCATTTCTCTTGGATATATACAGCGCTCTGTAAATATAGCCCAATCAATAGCCTAATAAAGTGTGCACTTTATCCTGTCTCCAGAATGATGGATGCTGATCAATAGGGTCTAAGGTTAATGTGCAAAATGAGGAACCTCTAGTCACCGACAGAGCCACACTCCGAAGATGTGGTATGTAATCCGAGATAAGGGGCAAAACTGGAAGAAATGTCTTAAAGATGGTAAAGATGGTGGTAATAATAATAATAATTACTATACAACTGATGAGTCTGTTTTGCAATGTCTTCAGCAATTTGGTCACCATACTATTCTGTATTATATGTCCCCTATATGAGATATAATACCCTATATTTCCCACACGGTATTTGAGGTCTCCAGTATTTAATCTTAATACATTCAGTAAGGGAAAAATGGGAATTACAGTATAGACAGGGGGCAGTGTGAAGGGGACATGGTATGAAAAGGGGACAATGTAAGGGCACAATATGGAGAGGAGATAGTGTGAGGACACAGTATGGAGAGAGGATAGTGAGAGGGCATAGTATGAACAGGGGATGTGTGAGGGTACAGTATAAACATTATAGAGAAAAGGCAGGGAGTACGGATATCACAGTATTGAGAGAGGGTAGTGTGACGGGGACACAGTATGGACAGAGGGCAGTGTGAGGGCACAATATGAGCAGAGTCAGTGTGAGGCTACAGCATAAAGAGAGGATAGTGTGAGGACACTGTATGGAGAGGGGATAGTGTGAGGCCCCAGTATGGAGAGGTGATAGTGTGAGGGCACAGTATGGAGAAGTGATAGTGTGAGGGCACAGTATGGAGAGGTGATAGTGTGAGGGCACAGTATGGACAGGGGATAGTGTGAGGGCATAGTATGAACAGGGGATGTGTGAGGGCACAGTATAAACATTATAGAGAAAAGGCAGGGAGTAGGGATAGCACAGTATTGAGAGAGGGCAGTGTGACGGGGACACAGTATGGACAGAGGGCAGTGTGAGGGCAAAATATGAGCAGAGTCAGTGTGAGGCTACAGTATAAAGAGAGGATAGTGTGAGGACACTGTATGGAGAAGGGATAGTGTGAGGCCCCAGTATAGAGAGGTGATAGTGTGAGGGCACAGTATGGAGAGGGGATAGTGTGAGGGCATAATATGAACAGGGGATGTGTGAGGGCACAGTATAGAGAGTATAGAGAAAAAGCAGGGAGTAGGTATAGCACAGTATTAAGAGAGGTCAGTATGACAGAGACACAGTATGGACAGAGGGCAGTGTGAGGGCATAATATGGACAGAGGCAGTGTGAGGCTACAATATGGACAGAGGATAGTGTGAGGCCACAGTATGGAGAGGTGATAGTGTGATGGCATAGTATGGAGAGGGGACAGTGTGAGGCTACAGTATGAAGAGGGGATAGTGTGAGGCCCCAGTATGGAGAGGTGATAGTGTGAGGGCACAGTATGGACAGGGGATAGTGTGAAGTCACTGCATGGAGAGGTGATAGTGTGAGGGCACAGTATGGACAGGGGATAGTGTGAGGCCACAGTATGGAGAGGTGATAGTGTGAGGGCACAGTATGAACAGGGGATAGTGGGAGGGCACAATATGAAGAGGGAAAAGTGTGAAGGAACAGTATGGAGAGTGGGCAGTGTGAGGGCACAATATTGGGAGGGAAAAGTGGGAAGTAACAGTATCGAGAGTGGGCAGTGTGATGGCACAATATGGAGAGGGAAATGTGTGAGGGCACAGTATAAACATTATAGAGAAAATGCAGGGAGTAGGGATAGCACAGTATTGAGAGAGGGTAGTGTGACAGGGACACAGTATGGACAGAGGGCAGTGTGAGGGCATAATATGAGCAGAGTCAGTGTGAGGCTACAGCATAAAGAGAGGATAGTGTGAGTACACTGTATGGAGAGGGGATAGTGTGAGGCCACGGTATGGAGAAGTGATAGTGTGAGGGCACAGTATGAACAGGGGATAGTGGGAGGGCACAGTATAGCGAAGAGGCAGGGAGTAGAGGTAACTTAGTAAAGAGAGGGTGCAGTGTGATGACACACTATTGAGAGGGGACAGGATGTGATGGCACAGTATAAAGAAGTATAAAGGGCGCAATATGTATAAAGTCTGGTTTGAGAGTACAGCATGGAGAGGAGGCAGTGTGATAGAACAGAATAGACAGGAGGCCGTGTGAGGGACGATTATGGAGAAGACGTAGGATGTAGGGGTAGCATAGTATAGAGCGGGGGTAATGTGATGGCATACTATTTAGAGGGGACATGTGTGGGTACATTATAGAAAGAGGGGAATGTGAGGGGACAGTATGTTGAGGGACACAGTATGTAGAGAGTGTAATGTGAGGGTACAGTATGGAGACAAGGCAGTGTAATAGCACAGAATGGGTAAGGGTCAGTGTGATGGCAGAGTATGGAGAGTTGCTCTACACTCAGTTAATATGATGCGGTGCTGGTGGATGGGATGTGCAGTCTCGAGACTAGGTAGAGAATTTCAAAGCACACTATACATGATTGATGCAGAATTTGGGTTTTAATTACGGTGTAGACGTTCACATGGGCATGAACTTAGATGCAGGAATGATTGTAACAAAATTAGAAAATGTTTTGACCCATCGGTGTCTTGTTCAGAAGTGTCACTATGGAGGAGAGACAAAGAAAATAAATATAAAAACTGAACGTTGGGTATACAAGATATACAAGAGATACATTATTTGCAAGTATACAGAAGATTCTTGTGGCATGAAACCTGGATACCGTTAGCAACATTTGAACCATAAGTAACAGTTTGTATAATAAAGAACATTACATAATTTAATGCAAACATCTAATGGAGAGAGGCAGTGTGAGGAAACAATATGGAGAGGGAAGTGGGAGGGAACAGTATGGAGAGTGGGCAGTGGGAGGGCACAATATGGAGAGGGAAAAGTGTGAGGGAACAGTATGGAGAGTGGGCAGTGTGAGGGCACAATATGGGGAGGGGAAAGTGTGAGGGAACAGTATGGAGAATGGGCAATGTGAGGGCACAATATGGAGAAGGGAAAGTGTGAGGGAACAGTATGGAGAGTGGGCAGTGTGAGGGCACAATATGAAGAGGGAAAAGTGTGAGGGAACAGTATGGAGAGTGGGCAGTGTGAAGGCACAATATGAAGAGGGAAAAGTGTGAGGGAACAGTATGGAGAGTGGGCAATGTGAGGGCTCAATATGGAGAGGGAAAAGTGTGGAGAGTGGGCAGTGTGAGGGCACAATATGAAGAGGGGATAGTGTGAGGGCACAGTATGGAGAGTGGGCAGTGTGAGGGCACAATATGGAGAGGGGATAGTGTGAGGGAACAGTATGGAGAGTGGGCAGTGTGAGGGCACAATATGGAGAGGGAAAAGTGTGAGGGAACAGTATGAAGAGTGGGCAGTGGGAGGGCTCAATATGAAGAGGGAAAAGTGTGAGCGAACAGTATCGAGAGTGGGCAGTGTGAGGGCACAATATGGAGAGGGAAAAGTGTGAGGGAACAATATGGAGAGTGGGCAGTGTGAGGGCACAATATGAAGAGGGAAAAGTGTGAAGGAACAGTATGGAGAGTGGGCAGTGTGAGGGCACAATATTGGGAGGGAAAAGTGGGAAGTAACAATATCGAGAGTGGGCAGTGTAATGGCACAATATGGAGAGGGAAAAGTGTGAGGGAACAGTATGGAGAGTTGGCAGTGTGAGGGCACAATATGGAGAGGGAAAAGTGTGAGGGAACAGTATGGAGAGTGGGCAGTGTGAGGGCACAATATGAAGAGGGAAAAGTGGGAAGGAACAGTATGGAGAGTGGGCAGTGTGAGGGCACAATATGAAGAGGGAAAAGTGGGAAGGAACAATATGGAGAGTGGGCAGTGTGAGGGCACAATATTGGGAGGGAAAAGTGGGAAGTAACAGTATCGAGAGTGGGCAGTGTGATGGCACAATATGGAGAGGGAAAAATGTGAGGGAACAGTATGGAGAGTTGGCAGTGTGAGGGCACAATATGAAGAGGGAAAAGTGTGAGGGAACAGTATGGAGAGTTGGCAGTGTGAGGGAAAAGTGTGAGGGAACAGTATGGAGAGTGGACAGTGTGAGGGCACAATATGAAGAGGGAAAAGTGGGAAGGAACAGTATGGAGAGGGGATAGTGTGAGGGCACAATATGAAGAGGGAAAAGTGTGAGCAAACAGTATCGAGAGTGGGCAGTGTGAGGGCACAATATGGAGAGGGAAAAGTGTGAGGGAACAGTATGAAGAGTGGGCAGTGTGAGGGCTCAATATGGAGATGGAAAAGTGTGAGAGAACAGTATCGAGAATGGGCAGTGTGATGGCACAATATAGAGAGGGAAAAGTGTGAGGGAACAGTATGGAGAGTGGGCACAGTGTGAGGGCACAATATGAAGAGGGAAAAGTGTGAAGGAACAGTATGGAGAGTTGGCAGTGTGAGGGCACAATATGGAGAGGGAAAAGTGTGAGGGAACAGTATGGAGAGTGGGCAGTGTGAGGGCACAATATGAAGAGGGAAAAGTGGGAAGGAACAATATGGAGAGTGGGCAGTGTGAGGGCACAATATTGGGAGGGAAAAGTGGGAAGTAACAGTATCGAGAGTGGGCAGTGTGATGGCACAATATGGAGAGTGAAAAATGGGAGGGAACAGTATGGAGAGTTGGCAGTGTGAGGGCACAATATGGAGAGGGAAAAGTGTGAAAGAACAGTATGGAGAGTGGGCAGTGTGAGGGCACAATATTGGGAGGGAAAAGTGAGAAGTAACAGTATCGAGAGTGGGCAGTGTGATGGCACAATATGGATAGGGAAAAGTGTGTGGGAACAGTATGGATAGTGGGCAGTGTGAGGGCACAATATTGGGAGTGAAAAGTGTGAAGTAACAATATCGAGAGTGGGCAGTGTGAGGGCACAATATGAAGAGGGAAAAGTGTGAGGGAACAGTATGGAGAGTGGGCAGTGTGAGGGCACAATATGGAGAGGGAAAAGTGTGAGGGAACAGTATGGAGGGTGGGCAGTGTGAGGGCACAATATGAAGAGGGAAAAGTGTGAAGGAACAGTATGGAGAGTGGACAGTGTGAGGGCACAATATTGGGAGGGAAAAGTGGGAAGTAACAGTATCGAGAGTGGGCAGTGTGATGGCACAATATGGAGAGGGAAAAGTGGGAAGGAACAGTATGGAGAGTTGGCAGTGTGAGGGCACAATATGGAGAGGGAAAAGTGTGAGGGAACAGTATGGAGAGTTGGCAGTGTGAGGGCACAATATGAAGAGGGAAAAGTGTGAGGGAACAGTATGGAGAGTTGGCAGTGTGAGGGCACAATATGGAGAGGGAAAAGTGTGAGGGAACAGTATGGAGAGTGGGCAGTGTGAGGGCACAATATGAAGAGGGAAAAGTGGGAAGGAACAGTATGGAGAGGGAATAGTGTGAGGGCACAATATGAAGAGGGAAAAGTGTGAGCAAACAGTATCGAGAGTGGGCAGTGTGAGGGCACAATATGGAGAGGGAAATGTGTGAGGGAACAGTATGAAGAGTGGGCAGTGTGAGGGCTCAATATGGAGATGGAAAAGTGTGAGAGAACAGTATCGAGAATGGGCAGTGTGATGGCACAATATGGAGAGGGAAAAGTGTGAGGGAACAGTATGGAGAGTGGGCACAGTGTGAGGGCACAATATGAAGAGGGAAAAGTGTGAAGGAACAGTATGGAGAGTGGGCAGTGTGAGGGCACAATATTGGGAGGGAAAAGTGGGAAGTAACAGTATCGAGAGTGGGCAGTGTGATGGCACAATATGGAGAGGGAAATGTGTGAGGGCACAGTATAAACATTATAGAGAAAATGCAGGGAGTAGGGATAGCACAGTATTGAGAGAGGGTAGTGTGAAAGGGACACAGTATGGACAGAGGGCAGTGTGAGGGCACAATATGAGCAGAGTCAGTGTGAGGCTACAGCATAAAGAGAGGATAGTGTGAGTACACTGTATGGAGAGGGGATAGTGTGAGGCCACAGTATGGAGAAGTGATAGTGTGAGGGCACAGTATGAACAGGGGATAGTGGGAGGGCACAGTATAGCGAAGAGGCAGGGAGTAGAGGTAACTTAGTAAAGAGAGGGTGCAGTGTGATGACACACTATTGAGAGGGGACAGGATGTGATGGCACAGTATAAAGAAGAGAGCACAGTATGGCGAAGGGTCAGTGTGTTAAAGGGCGCAATATGTATAAAGTCTGGTGTGAGAGTACAGCATGGAGAGGAGGCAGTGTGATAGAACAGAATAGATAGGAGGCCGTGTGAGGGAAGATTATGGAGAAGACGTAGGATGTAGGGGTAGCATAGTATAGAGCGGGGGTAATGTGATGGCATACTATTTAGAGGGGACATGTGTGGGTACATTATAGAAAGAGGGGAATGTGAGGGGACAGTATGTTGAGGGACACAGTATGTAGAGAGTGTAATGTGAGGGTACAGTATGGAGACAAGGCAGTGTAATAGCACAGAATGGGTAAGGGTCAGTGTGATGGCAGAGTATGGAGAGTTGCTCTACACTCAGTTAATATGATGCGGTGCTGGTGGACGGGATGTGCAGTCTCGAGACTAGGTAGAGAATTTCAAAGCACACTAGGATGGATTGATGCAGAATTTGGGTTTTATTTACGGTGTAGACATTCACATGGGCATGAACTTAGATGCAGGAATGATTGTAACAAAATTAGAAAATGTTTTGACCCATCGGTGTCTTGTTCACAAGTGTCATTATGGAGGAGAGACAAAGAAAATAAATATAAAAACTGAACGTTGGGTATACAAGATATACAAGATATACATTATTTGCAAGTATACAGAAGATTCTTGTGGCATAAAACCTGGATACCGTTAGCAACATTTGAACCATAAGTAACAGTTTGTATAATAAAGAACATTACATAATTTAATGCAAACATCTAATGGAGAGAGGCAGTGTGAGGAAACAATATGGAGAGGGAAGTGTGAGGGAACAGTATGGAGAGTGGGCAGTGTGAGGGCACAATATGGAGAGGGAAAAGTGTGAGGGAACAGTATGGAGAGTGGGCAGTGTGAGGGCACAATATGGGGAGGGGAAAGTGTGAGGGAACAGTATGGAGAATGGGCAATGTGAGGGCACAATATGGAGAAGGGAAAGTGTGAGGGAACAGTATAGAGAGTGGGCAGTGTGAGGGCACAATATGAAGAGGGAAAAGTGTGAGGGAACAGTATGGAGAGTGGGCAGTGTGAAGGCACAATATGAAGAGGGAAAAGTGTGAGGGAACAGTATGGAGAGTGGGCAATGTGAGGGCACAATATGGAGAGGGAAAAGTGTGAGGGAACAGTATGGAGAGTGGGCAGTGTGAGGGCACAATATGGAGAGGGGATAGTGTGAGGGAACAGTATGAAGAGTGGGCAGTGTGAGGGCTCAATATGAAGAGGGAAAAGTGTGAGCGAACAGTATCGAGAGTGGGCAGTGTGAGGGCACAATATGGAGAGGGAAATGTGTGAGGGAACAATATGGAGAGTGGGCAGTGTGAGGGTACAATATGAAGAGGGAGAAGTGTGAAGGAACAGTTTGGAGAGTGGGCAGTGTGAGGGCACAATATTGGGAGGGAAAAGTGGGAAGTAACAATATCGAGAGTGGGCAGTGTAATGGCACAATATGGAGAGGGAAAAGTGTGAGGGAACAGTATGGAGAGTTGGCAGTGTGAGGGCACAATATGGAGAGGGAAAAGTGTGAGGGAACAGTATGGAGAGTGGGCAGTGTGAGGGCACAATATGAAGAGGGAAAAGTGTGAGCAAACAGTATCGAGAGTGGGCAGTGTGAGGGCACAATATGGAGAGGGAGAAGTGTGAGGGAACAATATGGAGAGTGGGCAGTGTGAGGGCACAATATGGAGAGGGAGAAGTGTGAGGGAACAATATGGAGAGTGGGCAGTGTGAGGGCACAATATGAAGAGGGAAAAGTGTGAAGGAACAGTATGGAGAGTTTGCAGTGTGGAACACAGTATGGAGAGGAGAAGAGTAAGGGCACAGTATGGAGAGTGTGTACAGCATGGAGGGCACAGTATAGAAAAGGAATTGTGAGAAGAGTGACGAGAAAATAATGTGGGGCACAATATCGAGGGCCAATGTTAGGGCACAGCATGGACAGAAGGCAGTGTGAGAGAACAGTATGGAGAGGGTGCTGCGTGAGTGAACACTGAAGATGGTACAATGTGGAGGTAATGTGGAAAAATGCAAGAAGTTTGATAGCGGAGTTGAGTCAGCTTGAAGTATGGACAGTATTGAGGTCATAGTTCCTAAGGACGAACAATGTGACAATTATCATTCATATAATTCATAAGACTAGATAGTGTGATGGTTTAAATTCATAAAAAAGGACATTGTGAAGGTAATACTTTATAGGGGAGGATAGTATGGGAGCAATGTACCTTATGAGGGACAGCATAGGGACATATGTATGCAGGGATCATGGTTAGATCTCTTTATTCAGGGGGAATTATAATGACACTATTATTTTTAAGGATATTGATACAGTGTTGGGCTAACCTGACATTCCAGTTGAATACTGTCTAAATCTTGGTGATATATTCATGTACTGATTGTGGTTCTGGTAATGTATTCATGTACTGATTATGGTTTTTGTGATGTAGTCATGCAAGGATGGTGGACTTGGTGCTGGATTAATGTATAGTTTTGTTCAAAAGTGTTGGCACCCTTGAAATTGTGTTAGAAAAGAAGTATTTCCCTCAGAAGATTTTGCAATTACACATGTTTTGTTATACATATATTTATTTCATTTGTGTGTATTAGAACAACACAAAAAAAACAAGAGGGGAAAAAAGGAAAATTGGATATAATTTCACAGAAAACTCCAATATAGGCCGGAGAAAATTGTTGACACCTTTAATTTAGTATTTGGTTGCACACCTTTGGAATGAATAACTGCAATTAGTTGCTTACTATAACCACCCACAAGCGTCTTACTCCTTTCAACTGGAATTTTGGACTCTTTTTTGGCAAAATGATCCAGGTCTCTTAAATTTGAACGGCGCCGTCTCCCAACAGCAATTTAAGATCTCTCCACACGTGTCAATGGGATTTAGAACCGGACTCATTGCTGCCACTTCAGAACTCTCCAGCGCTTTGTTGCCATCCATTATGGGGGCTTCTAGAAGTTTGTTTGGGGTCATTGCCCTACTGGAAGACCCAGGGCCTAGGACGCAGACCCAGCTCTCTGACACTTGGTACTACATCGCAGCCCAAAATCTCTGAGCACTGAACACCTTGTACTTCTATGTCTTGCTCAGTGGTGGTCAGGTATAGCTTACTCACCTCAGCCAGATCTCTGAGCACTGAACACCTTGTACTTCTGTGTCTTGCTCAGTGGTGGTTGGATCCTGCCTCCTCACCTCGGCCATGTCTCTGAGCACTGAACACCTTGTACTTCTGTGTCTTGCTCAGTGGTGGTCGGCTTCAGCCTCCTCACCTCAGCCATGTCTCTGAGCACTGAACACCTTGTACTTCTGTGTCTTATTCAGTGGTGGTCAGGTTCAGCCTCCCATGGAGGAGGGAAAAGGGTAGGGAGACCCTTAGAGTTGAAAGAAGGGAGATGAGTCACCACCTAACACTAACCTTTGTCTGTACCCTGAGCTCCCTAATGCCCCTAAGTGGATCTTTCCCCCTGACGCCATCACGTGCCTTGTCCCTAGCTGTCCCTCCACTTATCCTGGCTAGTGCAAAAGCCAATGAGTGCACTAAACGTGGCCACTGCGGTAATTGGATACAGAAGAAGGAATACAGACAGGGGAACATAGACAAAAAGGATATACAACAAATTCAACTGTGGAGCCAAACACCCGGGCTGCAGGTGACACGGCTCCAACAGCTTCCAAATGCTTTCTCTCTCCACAGTGGTCAGTTCAGAATGAATGCAATTCTATAACTGTCCTTAGGTGATGCAACATGTGACTATTTAAAAGGAAGGGGAATAGTCACGGCAGCATGTCTGAATTGGGCTGATATTTGGCTTCTTCTTTGCATGTTAGTGCTTTCACTGGTATTTGGTGTATTGCTCAGAGAACTGTGATCACAGACAATGATTTCTGGTGTGATGCTAGTCACTACTTATGGGTAGTATCGACGGAAGAGTAGTCAGGAAAGCCGAGGTCTGGTAACGGAAGGATATGTATGAGCACAGAAGTAAGCAAAGGTGTAGTCAGGTCAATATCCGTGGCTCAGAAATCCTGGAGAGCACATAATAGATTCAGGCAGAAAACAGAGACGTGGTCAGGTAACAGTCCGAGGTCAGAAGGCAGGAGGTCACAACAGGAACAGGGAGTGGGCAAAGTGCAGTCAAATAACAGTCAAGTGTCAGAAAACCAAGATCAGAACAGAGGCACAAGCCAACAGCACAACTACAGAACCAGAAAATACAACTGGCAATGTCCTGGGCGAGCATGCTCAGTAAAGACGCCTGAGCAATTACCAGGAAGGTGAAACACCTGAGTAATCAGCACCAACATGGAATCCTGTTCTGTCAATCAGGCTGCTAGCTCAGTAACTAAGGAAAGCGCAGCAGAGCATCTCCAAAGGCAAAATGCTCTGCACAGTGAAATCGTGGCATCTGGATTTTTTCCTTGAGCCCAAGCTATGATCTGTGTAATTGAATCATGTCTCTTTTTAATGCACTGCCGCCTGAGGGCCACACATCATGAGCATCCAATACTGACCACTGGCCTGGTCCATTGTGCACATGGATTCCGCCAGAATCTCTGAATCCTTTTTTTTTTTATGTACTATAGATGGTACTTTACTTAAATTATTTTCAATTTTACATTGGCAAACTTATTTTTCTGAAAATGTTTTAGATGCAGTTGTTCATAGATTGGTGACCTGACCATATTTGCTTGTGAAAGACTCTGCCTCTCTAGTATGCTCTATTCATACACAGACGTATTTGATAATGGACTCTCCTGCTACTTTTCATTAGTACCACTTACTCTTCCAGCCTTTTGTTAACTCATTCCCAACTTTTTTAAGATCATCAATTTCTAAATCAGCTAACATGCAAAAATATCCAACTTTTACTTTATGATTATACACGTCCATAAGGGCTGCTTCTCACTTGCGAGTTTCTCGCAGTAGAGCAATGCGAGAAAAACTCGCATTGGAATCGGACACATGTTAGTGAATGATTCAGCTCTCATCTGCGATTTTTTTCTCAGTCCAAATCGGACCGAGAAAAAAATCGCAGCATGCTGCTTTTTTGCGAGTTTCTCAGACCATTTGTCTCAATGATTCCCTATGGAAGCGTGTTTTTTGAAGGCACACACACGCACAACACCGTTCAAATATGCGAGTTGGGCTGGTCCTATTTTAAATAATTAATTAACACATGTCTGTGCCATCGCACGTCATTGTTTTAATTAGGTTGCACTTGTGTATATTACCTCTCCAAAAGCACATGGCAATTGCTCCACGGATGCATATCCAACATGGCTAGGTACATCAATGTTGAAATGCTCATAATGCTCGTTCAGGAACGTCCGGAATTATGGGACAAGCGGGACAATTCGTATGCAGACCGGGCTGCACGCGATGCCTCCTGGTTATGGATCTGTCGCAAAATGTTTCCGCATTTCAACAATAGTACCCCAGATGCACAACTGCGAATGAGTGAGTTTTTTTTTTTTTTTATAGTTTAAATTCCCATTTTTTATTGTATAAATGATTTGTTAAAAACGATTAGAGGTTTTTTTTGTTTTCAGTGAAATCTAATTTTTTTTTTGTTTAATTTATTTTTCAAATCTAAAAAATTAAAAAACAAAGTTACAGATATCACAAAAAGATGGCGAAGTGTACGGGACCAATTCAGGAGGGAAAAGCAAAGTCGTGCAGCAAGTGGTTCAGCAGCATCTAATAAGAGGCCATATATACATTATGAGCGACTTAATTTCTTACATCAAATTGTTGATTTATGTCCGTAAGTTTTTTTTTTCATTTATAGTTAAAAATAGCGTTTGTAAATTAATTTATTTCCTTTTTTTTTTTACAAAAAAAAAAATGTTAAATAATTTTGAGTCAAACATTCCAAAAAATCCTATAAAAAAAA
Organism: Anomaloglossus baeobatrachus; assembly: GCF_048569485.1. Classification (NCBI taxonomy): domain Eukaryota; kingdom Metazoa; phylum Chordata; class Amphibia; order Anura; family Aromobatidae; genus Anomaloglossus; species Anomaloglossus baeobatrachus. The sequence continues at coordinate 671,990,558 of NC_134355.1, read as the reverse complement.
AAAACATTGCTCAGATCATGAACATTCACTGGTAATTAGGCCGTTGCGACATTGTTAGCGATCTCGTTCACATTGTGAAAATAAATTTCGCAAGTGCATTTTTTTTTTTGGCCCAAAATATCTTTGTACAACGTCAAACACAAGCACAGGCAAACATTATTTTCACATCGAGACAAAGAATGCTAATAATGTCGCTGCATGACAAATGGCACTAATTGTGATGAACATAATTTAGTAATTGTAAAAATCCTTGTTTTAATTTTTCACAAAATTAAAATGTCTCCATACATTACATTTTCAGCACGGAATCAAATTTGACAGATAAAGACACAATATCAGAATCTGACACACAAAGGGAGACAAATCATGAGGATGGAGATGTACAAGATAACATGCATGAATTTGAAAATGAAGCCTCATCAGGACCAATTGTGGCTGGATCCCAGGAAAACAATGATTGTAATCCAAATGATGTAACTAATGAAAAAGATGAGGATTTTGAAACCTCAAATCAAAACAGTGCACTAGATATCTCGACACATCATGCACCAACAGGTTGATAATGGGGTACTTGATTACCTGTCTCGAACCATCAATGACGATGGAGAGGAGGCATTTTCACGCAGCCTTGCTCAATATTTGCGTCAAATTCCACGTGGAGTAAGGCTGCGTGCAAGAAGCTGTATGCAAACCATAATTGACGCATGTACCCCTCCCAATACACCACATTTAATTTTCAATTACATCGAACGCTGGCAATTATCTGAAGAAAATAAACTAGACAATACCCCTCCAAATATAGATGCTATAACATCAAACACCCTGCCACAGCCACCACACATACCAAGTGTCTGTGTGTCTAATCGCGACAATATGTCAGGATATGAACATACAAATGAAATAACACACAACCTACACATGAATATTGTTGATAATGCCCATAATGTAGTAAGACAAACATACAATCCAAACATCAATTCAAATATACATTATAGTAACCAAAGAGAACAACATTATGACCATACTCATGCATCATCCAATGCTAGGGAAATTTCATTAAGAAATTTCTCTGAACCAGCATACAGCCATCATACTCCAAGCAGCTACACGAGCAAGGACAACAATCTAGTTCAACCAATCAGCACACGCCCTGAACAGCATCAGGACCACAAGATGCAAACCCCAGCAAGCCAGATGCAACGATCTACCAATGTAACACCTAGATACATGAATTTATGAGTGTAACATTAGTTATTTATTTGTGAATATAACAAATAAGTGTGTTATAAAACCAAACAATATATCTTCCTGCATTTATGTATACCAAAACATATAGGTGAAGCAAAACATTTGTTATTTAAACCAAGAATCAGTTTATTAAGGGAAATTTGAACATTATACCTTATGTATCTTATTGGATAAGAAGTATTATCTGCATGATACCGTTTATTAGTTTTAATTTGGATTTGCATGTTTTTTAAAAGGACCAAAAAAAAAAAAAAAATAAACATTATTTGGTTAACCATCATAAGTTTTTTTTATCATATTTTTTAAACGTTATTTAAGTTTGGTTGCCATGGAATTGATCCAGAAGCTGTATTGAAGTAATTACATAGATGATTGCGCACTCTTATCCCTGACCAAAGTTGAGCAACATTTTGTGAACGAATTAACAAATGGGGATCTTGAAAAAAAGGAATATCTTGATTTACTGCATCAAGACATTCTTTTGTTCGTGTCACATTATGCAGAATTACTATTGCTTTAATTACTTTAATAACATTTTGTTCATTTAGATGGATATGTGTGTACAGTATTCGCCATTTAGCACACATTATCCCAAAAGCACATTCAACTACCCTTCTGGCCCTCGAGAGTCTGTAATTGAAAATGCGTCGCATAGGAGTTAATGTACGTCTGGGATATGGTCGCATCATATTGCTTGACAATTTAAATGCCTCATCACCAACAAAATAATAAGGTATGGCGGGTCCCTGAGTACCCTCTAAAATTTGTGGAAAAGGAATATGTAAAGTAGATTGCAACATACGTGCACACATAGTGGATTGTGAGAAAATTTGGGAATCCCCAGCACCACCATAGGCACCAACATCCATTAAAGTAAATCGGTATGTCGCATCGGCAACAGCCAGAAGAACGACAGAGAAATAATGTTTATAATTGTAATAAAGCGATCCTGAGTTTGGAGGCTTGCGAACTCGGACATGCTTGCCATCAATTGCTCCAATGCAATTTGGCATTTGGCAGTTATTAGTGAAGCCCTTAGATATTTGAAGCCACATTTCTACTGTTGGTTCAGGCATCATTGTATTGTGCAGGTTATCCCAAATTGCTGCACAGGTTGTTGACACAATCGAACATATAGTGGACTTTCCAAGTAAAAATTCAAGATGCAAAGCAGCATATGAAAGTCCAGTAGAGAGATATCTGTATATAGAGAATATGGATTAATTCATTCAGATATATTTCATCAATTTAAATTTGGCATCATTTGTATCGTGATGTTAATTTATAAATGATTTGCTAAAAAAATAAAAAAATACCGTAATGTAAGCAATAGCCGTTCCTCTGGGCATATACTTTTTCGAAAACGGGTGTTCTGTCTGGTTATATCAGGACGAATTTCTGTGAGGATGAAGTCAAATGTAGTCAAATCCATGCGACAGTAGGCATAAAACTTGTCACTGTGTTCGCGTAATTTTTCATAAAGACGGGTAAAATGACCTCTTGTTGCACGGCGACGGACAATTGGATGGAGCCAATATCTTCGCATAGATGTAAGGGATGGTTCATGATAGTATGTTCCAAAACGGCGTGAAAGTACCCAATGAAGCAATATTCTTTCTGTTGTATTGAATGTCAAATGATTTGACATTGTTCCTTTTTTAGATGACAATAGGATATTGCTTCAATGCAGAACGAAATCCAGAGTCTTGCGATGAATACAAAGCACACATGAGACCCAAAGCCACGTGGGGGGCTGGAACATTTAAATAGGCAAATTCCATGTGTCGATCATTTAAATTAAGTGAACTCTTGCAGATAACTCGCATCACAATCGCAACACACACGCGTCGCACACGCGAGCAAAAAGCATCGCACTTGCGTTGCACTCGCACCTAACGTGAACTAAAATCAGCCGAGTATTTTTCAGCCCAGTCGGACCGATTTTACTCGCATAGATGTGTTTCCACCCTAAGAGATTTCTAAAGGGTGCTTTACACGCTGCGACATTGCTAGCGATGTCGCAGCGTGTAAAGCACCCTTAAGTCATTGTATTTTTCTTTTCTTGACATTTTATACTTTTTGGGAATTGGGGTTGTCATTATGCCACATTTCAACATTCCTTTCTGTACATTGTGGCTAAAAAGAATGTATACAATTAAATCAATGAAATGTATCACTCCATATTATATGCATAGACGCTGACACTGACACAGAACAAAAGATGTTTATTTACATTTTATTAAGTTGTTTATTGCATTTACATTTGTTAACCCTGTTTAATCTCGTAAATGCTGAAAGTCTTCAACATAATTGCAACTTTCCTCAACCCTGTCCAGTACACAGGACAACAAACATTCCCATCTGCACCAGAGTCCCTAATGCCTCCAATATTCACTCTCATTTGTCCATTTTCAGGTCAAAAAAGCTGCAGTAACAAGAACAAGAGCCTGATGACATTGGTTTTTGCTAGTGTATAGGTGTATCCATAAAATATCATAATATTTTATTTCTCCTGTGCATAATCCCACATCTCATGTACATTATCCACATCTCATGTACATTATCCACATCTCATGTACATTATCCCACATCTCATGTACATTATCCCACATCTCATGTACATTATCCCACCTCTCATGTACATTATCCCACATCTCATGTACATTATCCACATCTCATGTACATTATCCACATCTCATGTACATTATCCCACATCTCATGTGCATTATCCCACATCTCATGTGCATTATCCCACATCTCATGTACATTATCCACATCTCATGTACATTATCCCACATCTCATGTGCATTATCCACATCTCATGTGCATTATCCACATCTCATGTACATTATCCCACATCTCATGTACATTATCCCACATCTCATGTACATTATCCCACCTCTCATGTACATTATCCCACATCTCATGTACATTATCCACATCTCATGTACATTATCCACATCTCATGTACATTATCCCACATCTCATGTGCATTATCCCACATCTCATGTGCATTATCCCACCTCTCATGTACATTATCCCACCTCTCATGTACATTATTCCACATCTCATGTACATTATCCCACATCTCATGTACATTATCCCACCTCTCATGTGCATTTTCCCACCTCTCATGTACATTATCCCACATCTCATGTACATTATCCCACATCTCATGTACATTATCCCACCTCTCATGTACATTATTCCACATCTCATGTACATTATCCCACATCTCATGTACATTATCCCACCTCTCATGTACATTATCCCACATCTCATGTGCATTATCCCACATCTCATGTACATTATTCCACATCTCATGTACATTATCCCACCTCTCATGTACATTATCCCACATCTCATGTACATTATCCCACATCTCATGTACATTATCCCACCTCTCATGTACATTATTCCACATCTCATGTACATTATCCCACATCTCATGTACATTATCCCACCTCTCATGTACATTATCCCACCTCTCATGTGCATTATCCCACCTCTCATGTACATTATCCCACCTCTCATGTGCATTATCCCACCTCTCATGTACATTATCCCACATCTCATGTGCATTATCCCACATCTCATGTGCATTATCCCACATCTCATGTACATTATCCCACATCTCATGTACATTATCCCACCTCTCATGTACATTATCCCACCTCTCATGTACATTATCCCACCTCTCATGTACATTATCCCACCTCTCATGTGCATTATCCCACATCTCATGTACATTATCCCACATCTCATGTACATTATCCCACCTCTCATGTACATTATCCCACATCTCATGTACATTATCCCACCTCTCATGCCATTATCCCACCTCTCATGCCATTATCCCACCTCTCATGTACATTATCCCACATCTCATGTGCATTATCCCACCTCTCATGTACATTATCCACATCTCATGTACATTATCCCACCTCTCATGCCATTATCCCACCTCTCATGTGCATTATCCCACCTCTCATGTACATTATCCAACATCTCATGTACATTATCCCACATCTCATGTACATTATCCCACCTCTCATGTACATTATCCCACATCTCATGTACATTATCCCACCTCTCATGTACATTATCCCACATCTCATGTACATTATCCCACCTCTCATGTACATTATCCCACCTCTCATGCCATTATCCCACCTCTCATGCCATTATCCCACCTCTCATGTGCATTATCCCACCTCTCATGTACATTATCCCACATCTCATGTACATTATCCCACATCTCATGTGCATTATCCCACATCTCATGTACATTATCCCACATCTCATGTGCATTATCCCACATCTCATGTATATTATCCCACATCTCATGTGCATTATCCCACATCTCATGTACATTATCCCACATCTCATGTACATTATCCCACCTCTCATGTACATTATCCCACATCTCATGTACATTATCCCACCTCTCATGTACATTATCCCACATCTCATGTACATTATCCCACATCTCATGTACATTATCCCACATCTCATGTGCATTATCCCACATCTCATGCCATTATCCCACCTCTCATGTGCATTATCCCACCTCTCATGTACATTATCCACATCTCATGTACATTATCCACATCTCATGTACATTATCCCACCTCTCATGCCATTATCCCACCTCTCATGTACATTATCCCACATCTCATGTACATTATCCACCTCTCATGTACATTATCCCACATCTCATGTACATTATCCACCTCTCATGTGCATTATCCCACATCTCATGTACATTATCCACATCTCATGTACATTATCCACATCTCATGTACATTATCCACATCTCATGTGCATTATCCACATCTCATGTGCATTATCCCACATCTCATGTGCATTATCCACCTCTCATGTACATTATCCCACCTCTCATGTGCATTATCCACATCTCATGTGCATTATCCCACATCTCATGTGCATTATCCACCTCTCATGTACATTATCCACATCTCATGTACATTATCCCACATCTCATGTGCATTATCCCACATCTCATGTACATTATCCCACATCTCATGTACATTATCCACATCTCATGTGCATTATCCACATCTCATGTACATTATCCCACATCTCATGTGCATTATCCCACATCTCATGTACATTATCCCACCTCTCATGTACATTATCCCACCTCTCATGTACATTATCCACCTCTCATGTACATTATCCACATCTCATGTGCATTATCCACATCTCATGTACATTATCCACATCTCATGTGCATTATCCCACATCTCATGTACATTATCCACATCTCATGTGCATTATCCCACCTCTCATGTGCATTATCCCACATCTCATGTACATTATCCCACATCTCATGTACATTATCCACATCTCATGTGCATTATCCCACATCTCATGTGCATTATCCCACATCTCATGTGCATTATCCCACATCTCATGTACATTATCCCACATCTCATGTACATTATCCACATCTCATGTACATTATCCACATCTCATGTGCATTATCCCACCTCTCATGTGCATTATCCCACATCTCATGTACATTATCCCACATCTCATGTACATTATCCACATCTCATGTGCATTATCCCACCTCTCATGTGCATTATCCCACATCTCATGTACATTATCCCACATCTCATGTACATTATCCACATCTCATGTGCATTATCCCACATCTCATGTACATTATCCCACATCTCATGTACATTATCCACCTCTCATGTACATTATCCACATCTCATGTGCATTATCCACATCTCATGTACATTATCCACATCTCATGTGCATTATCCCACATCTCATGTACATTATCCACATCTCATGTACATTATCCCACCTCTCATGTACATTATCCACCTCTCATGTACATTATCCACATCTCATGTGCATTATCCACATCTCATGTACATTATCCACATCTCATGTGCATTATCCACATCTCATGTGCATTATCCCACATCTCATGTACATTATCCACATCTCATGTACATTATCCCACATCTCATGTACATTATCCACATCTCATGTACATTATCCCACATCTCATGTACATTATTCCCCATCTCATGTACATTATCCCACATCTCATGTGCATTATCCCACATCTCATGTACATTATCCCACATCTAATGTACATTATCCCACATCTCATGTACATTATCCACATCTCATGTACATTATCCCACATCTCATGTGCATTATCCCACCTCTCATGTACATTATCCCACATCTCATGTACATTATCCCACATCTCATGTATATTATCCCACATCTCATGTGCATTATCCCACCTCTCATGTACATTATCCCACATCTAATGTACATTATCCCACATCTCATGTACATTATTCCCCATCTCATGTACATTATCCCACATCTCATGTGCATTATCCCACCTCTCATGTACATTATCCCACATCTCATGTACATTATCCCACATCTCATGTATATTATCCCACATCTCATGTGCATTATCCCACATCTCATGTACATTATCCCACATCTAATGTACATTATCCACATCTCATGTACATTATCCCACATCTCATGTACATTATCCCACATCTCATGTACATTATCCCACATCTCATGTATATTATCCCACATCTCATGTGCATTATCCCACCTCTCATGTACATTATCCCACATCTAATGTACATTATCCCACATCTCATGTACATTATTCCCCATCTCATGTACATTATCCCACCTCTCATGTACATTATCCCACATCTCATGTGCATTATCCCACCTCTCATGTACATTATCCCACATCTCATGTACATTATCCCACATCTCATGTATATTATCCCACATCTCATGTGCATTATCCCACATCTCATGTACATTATCCCACATCTAATGTACATTATCCACATCTCATGTACATTATCCACATCTCATGTACATTATCCCACATCTAATGTACATTATCCACATCTCATGTACATTATCCCACAACTCATGTGCATTATCCCACATCTCATGTACATTATCCCACATCTCATGTACATTATTCCCCATCTCATGTACATTATCCCACATCTCATGTACATTATCCCACATCTCATGTACATTATCCCACATCTCATGTACATTATCCACCTCTCATGTGCATTATCCCACCTCTCATGTACATTATCCACATCTCATGTGCATTATCCCACATCTCATGTGCATTATCCCACATCTCATGTGCATTATCCACATCTCATGTACATTATCCCACCTCTCATGTACATTATCCCACATCTCATGTTTATTATCCCACCTCTCATGTGCATTATCCCACCTCTCATGTGCATTATCCCACATCTCATGTGCATTATCCCACATCTCATGTGCATTATCCCACATCTCATGTGCATTATCCCACATCTCATGTACATTATCCCACATCTCATGTACATTATCCCACCTCTCATGTACATTATCCACATCTCATGTACATTATCCACATCTCATGTACATTATCCCACATCTCATGTACATTATCCACATCTCATGTACATTATCCCACCTCTCATGTACATTATCCACATCTCATGTACATTATCCACATCTCATGTACATTATCCACATCTCATGTACATTATCCCACATCTCATGTACATTATCCCACATCTCATGTACATTATCCCACCTCTCATGTACATTATCCCACCTCTCATGTACATTATCCCACATCTCATGTACATTATCCCACATCTCATGTACATTATCCCACATCTCATGTACATTATCCCACCTCTCATGTACATTATCCCACATCTCATGTACATTATCCCACATCTCATGTACATTATCCCACATCTCATGTGCATTATCCCACATCTCATGTACATTATCCACATCTCATGTGCATTATCCCACCTCTCATGTACATTATCCCACATCTCATGTACATTATCCACATCTCATGTACATTATTCCCCATCTCATGTACATTATCCCACATCTCATATACATTATCCCACATCTCATGTACATTATCCCACATCTCATGTACATTATCCCACATCTCATGTGCATTATCCCACATCTCATGTGCATTATCCACATCTCATGTGCATTATCCCACATCTCATGTACATTATCCCACATCTCATGTACATTATCCCACATCTCATGTACATTATCCCACATCTCATGTACATTATCCCACATCTCATGTACATTATCCACATCTCATGTGCATTATCCCACATCTCATGTGCATTATCCACATCTCATGTGCATTATCCCACATCTCATGTGCATTATCCCACATCTCATGTGCATTATCCCACATCTCATGTGCATTATCCCACTTCTCATGTACATTATCCCACATCTCATGTACATTATCCCACCTCTCATGTACATTATCCACATCTCATGTACATTATCCCACCTCTCATGTACATTATCCACATCTCATGTGCATTATCCACATCTCATGTACATTATCCACATCTCATGTACATTATCCCACCTCTCATGTACATTATCCACATCTCATGTACATTATCCCACATCTCATGTACATTATCCACATCTCATGTACATTATCCACATCTCATGTACATTATCCACATCTCATGTACATTATCCCACATCTCATGTACATTATCCACATCTCATGTGTATTATCCACATCTCATGTGTATTATCCACATCTCATGTACATTATCCCACATCTCATGTACATTATCCACATCTCATGTGTATTATCCACATCTCATGTACATTATCCCACATCTCATGTGCATTATCCCACCTCTCATGTGCATTATCCCACATCTCATGTGCATTATCCCACCTCTCATGTGCATTATCCCACATCTCATGTGCATTATCCCACATCTCATGTACATTATCCCACATCTCATGTACATTATCCCACCTCTCATGTACATTATCCACATCTCATGTACATTATCCCACATCTCATGTGCATTATCCACATCTCATGTACATTATCCACATCTCATGTACATTATCCCACCTCTCATGTACATTATCCACATCTCATGTACATTATCCCACATCTCATGTGCATTATCCACATCTCATGTACATTATCCACATCTCATGTACATTATCCCACATCTCATGTACATTATCCACATCTCATGTACATTATCCCACATCTCATGTACATTATCCCACATCTCATGTACATTATCCACATCTCATGTACATTATCCCACATCTCATGTGCATTATCCACATCTCATGTACATTATCCACATCTCATGTACATTATCCCACATCTCATGTGCATTATCCACATCTCATGTACATTATCCACATCTCATGTACATTATCCCACATCTCATGTACATTATCCCACATCTCATGTACATTATCCACATCTCATGTACATTATCCCACATCTCATGTGCATTATCCACATCTCATGTACATTATCCCACATCTCATGTACATTATCCCACATCTCATGTGCATTATCCACATCTCATGTACATTATCCCACATCTCATGTGCATTATCCACATCTCATGTGCATTATCCACATCTCATGTGCATTATCCCACATCTCATGTGCATTATCCCACCTCTCATGTACATTATCCCACATCTCATGTGCATTATCCCACATCTCATGTGCATTATCCCACATCTCATGTACATTATCCACATCTCATGTACATTATCCCACATCTCATGTGCATTATCCCACATCTCATGTGCATTATCCCACATCTCATGTACATTATCCACATCTCATGTACATTATCCACATCTCATGTACATTATCCACATCTCATGTACATTATCCCACCTCTCATGTACATTATCCCACCTTTCATGACATTATCCCACATCTCATGTGCATTATCCCACCTCTCATGACATTATCCCACCTCTCATGTACATTATCCCACCTCTCATGTACATTATCCCACCTCTCATGTACATTATCCCACCTCTCATGTACATTATCCCACCTCTCATGTGCATTATCCCACCTCTCATGTACATTATCCCACCTCTCATGTGCATTATCCCACCTCTCATGTACATTATCCCACCTTTCATGACATTATCCCACATCTCATGTGCATTATCCCACCTCTCATGACATTATCCCACCTCTCATGTACATTATCCCACCTCTCATGTGCATTATCCCACATCTCATGTGCATTATCCCACCTCTCATGACATTATCCCACCTCTCATGTACATTATCCCACCTCTCATGTACATTATCCCACCTCTCATGTACATTATCCCACCTCTCATGTACATTATCCCACCTCTCATGTACATTATCCCACCTCTCATGTACATTATCCCACCTCTCATGTGCATTATCCCACCTCTCATGTACATTATCCCACCTCTCATTACATTATCCCACCTCTCATGTGCATTATCCCACCTCTCATGTGCATTATCCCACATCTCATGTGCATTATCCCACATCTCATGTATATTATCCCACATCTCATGACATTATCCACCTCTCATGTGCATTATCCCACCTCTCATGTACATTATCCACATCTCATGTGCATTATCCACCTCTCATGTGCATTATCCACATCTCATGTACATTATCCCACCTCTCATGTACATTATCCCACCTCTCATGTGCATTATCCACATCTCATGTACATTATCCACATCTCATGACATTATCCACCTCTCATGTGCATTATCCACATCTCATGTACATTATCCACATCTCATGTACATTATCCCACCTCTCATGTGCATTATCCACATCTCATGTGCATTATCCACATCTCATGTACATTATCCACATCTCATGTACATTATCCACCTCTCATGACATTATCCCACATCTCATGTGCATTATCCCACCTCTCATGTACATTATCCCACCTCTCATGTACATTATCCCACCTCTCATGTACATTATCCCACCTCTCATGTGCATTATCCCACCTCTCATGTACATTATCCCACCTCTCATGTACATTATCCCACCTCTCATGTACATTATCCACCTCTCATGTGCATTATCCCACCTCTCATGTACATTATCCACATCTCATGTGCATTATCCACCTCTCATGTGCATTATCCACATCTCATGTACATTATCCACCTCTCATGTGCATTATCCACATCTCATGTACATTATCCACATCTCATGTACATTATCCCACATCTCATGTGCATTATCCCACCTCTCATGACATTATCCCACATCTCATGTGCATTATCCCACCTCTCATGACATTATCCCACCTCTCATGTACATTATCCCACCTCTCATGTACATTATCCCACCTCTCATGTGCATTATCCCACCTCTCATGTACATTATCCCACCTCTCATGTACATTATCCCACCTCTCATGTGCATTATCCCACCTCTCATGTGCATTATCCCACCTCTCATGTACATTATCCCACCTCTCATGTGCATTATCCCACCTCTCATGTACATTATCCCACATCTCATGTGCATTATCCACATCTCATGTACATTATCCACATCTCATGTACATTATCCCACATCTCATGTGCATTATCCCACCTCTCATGACATTATCCCACATCTCATGTGCATTATCCCACCTCTCATGACATTATCCCACCTCTCATGTACATTATCCCACCTCTCATGTACATTATCCCACCTCTCATGTGCATTATCCCACCTCTCATGTACATTATCCCACCTCTCATGTACATTATCCCACCTCTCATGTGCATTATCCCACCTCTCATGTGCATTATCCCACCTCTCATGTACATTATCCCACCTCTCATGTGCATTATCCCACCTCTCATGTGCATTATCCCACCTTTCATGACATTATCCACATCTCATGTGCATTATCCACATCTCATGTGCATTATCCCACCTCTCATGTGCATTATCCCACCTCTCATTACATTATCCCACCTCTCATGTGCATTATCCCACCTCTCATGTGCATTATCCCACCTTTCATGACATTATCCCACATCTCATGTATATTATCCCACATCTCATGACATTATCCACCTCTCATGTGCATTATCCCACATCTCATTACATTATCCCACCTCTCATTACATTATCCCACATCTCATGTGCATTATCCCACCTCTCATGTACATTATCCCACATCTCATGTACATTATCCACATCTCATGTACATTATCCCACATCTCATATACATTATCTCACATATCATGTACATTATCCCACATCTCATGTGCATTATCCCACATCTCATGTACATTATCCACATCTCATGTACATTATCCACATCTCATGTGCATTATCCCACCTCTCATGTGCATTATCCCACATCTCATGTACATTATCCCACATCTCATGTACATTATCCACATCTCATGTACATTATTCCCCATCTCATGTACATTATCCCACATCTCATGTACATTATCCCACATCTCATGTACATTATCCCACATCTCATGTACATTATCCCACATCTCATGTGCATTATCCCACATCTCATGTGCATTATCCACATCTCATGTGCATTATCCCACATCTCATGTACATTATCCCACATCTCATGTACATTATCCCACATCTCATGTACATTATCCCACATCTCATGTACATTATCCCACATCTCATGTACATTATCCACATCTCATGTGCATTATCCCACATCTCATGTGCATTATCCACATCTCATGTGCATTATCCACATCTCATGTACATTATCCACATCTCATGTACATTATCCCACATCTCATGTACATTATCCCACATCTCATGTACATTATCCCACATCTCATGTGCATTATCCACCTCTCATGTGCATTATCCCACATCTCATGTACATTATCCACCTCTCATGTACATTATCCCACCTCTCATGTACATTATCCCACATCTCATGTGCATTATCCCACATCTCATGTACATTATCCCACCTCTCATGTACATTATCCCACATCTCATGTGCATTATCCCACATCTCATGTGCATTATCCCACATCTCATGTACATTATCCACATCTCATGTGCATTATCCCACCTCTCATGTACATTATCCCACATCTCATGTGCATTATCCCACATCTCATGTGCATTATCCCACATCTCATGTACATTATCCACATCTCATGTACATTATCCACATCTCATGTACATTATCCCACCTCTCATGTACATTATCCCACATCTCATGTACATTATCCCACCTTTCATGACATTATCCCACATCTCATGTGCATTATCCCACCTCTCATGACATTATCCCACATCTCATGTGCATTATCCCACATCTCATGTGCATTATCCCACCTCTCATGACATTATCCCACCTCTCATGTACATTATCCCACCTCTCATGTACATTATCCCACCTCTCATGTGCATTATCCCACCTCTCATGACATTATCCCACATCTCATGTGCATTATCCCACATCTCATGTGCATTATCCCACCTCTCATGACATTATCCCACCTCTCATGTACATTATCCCACCTCTCATGTGCATTATCCCACATCTCATGTGCATTATCCCACCTCTCATGACATTATCCCACCTCTCATGTACATTATCCCACCTCTCATGTACATTATCCCACCTCTCATGTACATTATCCCACCTCTCATGTACATTATCCCACCTCTCATGTACATTATCCCACCTCTCATGTACATTATCCCACCTCTCATGTACATTATCCCACCTCTCATGTGCATTATCCCACCTCTCATGTACATTATCCCACCTCTCATGTACATTATCCCACCTCTCATTACATTATCCCACCTCTCATGTGCATTATCCCACCTCTCATGTGCATTATCCCACATCTCATGTGCATTATCCCACATCTCATGTATATTATCCCACATCTCATGACATTATCCACCTCTCATGTGCATTATCCACATCTCATGTACATTATCCACCTCTCATGTGCATTATCCACATCTCATGTACATTATCCACCTCTCATGTGCATTATCCACATCTCATGTACATTATCCACATCTCATGTACATTATCCCACATCTCATGTGCATTATCCCACCTCTCATGACATTATCCCACATCTCATGTGCATTATCCCACCTCTCATGACATTATCCCACCTCTCATGTACATTATCCCACCTCTCATGTACATTATCCCACCTCTCATGTGCATTATCCCACCTCTCATGTACATTATCCCACCTCTCATGTACATTATCCCACCTCTCATGTGCATTATCCCACCTCTCATGTGCATTATCCCACCTCTCATGTGCATTATCCCACCTCTCATGTACATTATCCCACATCTCATGTGCATTATCCACATCTCATGTACATTATCCACATCTCATGTACATTATCCCACATCTCATGTGCATTATCCCACCTCTCATGACATTATCCCACATCTCATGTGCATTATCCCACCTCTCATGACATTATCCCACCTCTCATGTACATTATCCCACCTCTCATGTACATTATCCCACCTCTCATGTGCATTATCCCACCTCTCATGTACATTATCCCACCTCTCATGTACATTATCCCACCTCTCATGTGCATTATCCCACCTCTCATGTGCATTATCCCACCTCTCATGTACATTATCCCACCTCTCATGTGCATTATCCCACCTCTCATGTGCATTATCCCACCTTTCATGACATTATCCCACATCTCATGTACATTATCCACATCTCATGTGCATTATCCACATCTCATGTGCATTATCCCACCTCTCATGTGCATTATCCCACCTCTCATTACATTATCCCACCTCTCATGTGCATTATCCCACCTCTCATGTGCATTATCCCACCTTTCATGACATTATCCCACATCTCATGTATATTATCCCACATCTCATGACATTATCCCACATCTCATGTACATTATCCCACATCTCATTACATTATCCCACCTCTCATTACATTATCCCACATCTCATGTACATTATCCCACATCTCATTACATTATCCCACCTCTCATTACATTATCCCACATCTCATGTACATTATCCACATCTCATGTACATTATCCCACATCTCATGTACATTATCCCACCTCTCATGACATTATCCCACATCTCATGACATTATCCCATATCTCATGTACATTTTTTTTATATATATATTTTGTACATTTTCCTATATCTCATCAAGTATATATTTGCAAATAGAAAAAAAACTAAAATTTATTATGACAATATGAAGATTTCATATAGAAGACAGAGGATTTCCGATGATTAGATACAAAATATATCAGCGCGACGTCCTGATATCAGGTTGTTCTTGTAGTTTCAGATTCCTGACATTGATAGTTTGCGGACACTGACATAACAGATACATAATTTATTGTGTTCCTGCAGAGGAAAACCTATTGTTTAATAATCAACAATTGTATCATTGTTCTGATGTTTTGTGTTTAAGGCTATGTGCCCACGCTGCGGATTTTGCGCGGATTTTGCCGCGGATTTGCCGTGGATTTCCCGAAAATCTGCAGCAGCGGCACTTCCAAGCCATTTCAATGGCATTCTTTTTATGTGACTCTCCCTTTAAATGTCTTACCTGGCCACACCCATTTGCCATTTCTTTCTATCCTGGCAGGTGGAGATGTCAGAGGGGCGGTGGCAGTGAGTGACATCCAGCGATGTCTTTAGACGCACAGTGGGTGAAGTTTTTATTAAATCACATCCACTTTGCTTGGACAGGTAAACAGAGCAGAGTTTCTGCACAAAAAAAGAAGCAGAAAAAATACAGCATTTACGCTACATGTGAACACGGTCTTAGGGCCCCGTCACACGCAGCGATATCTCTAGCGAGCGTACCCGCCCCCATCGTTTCTGCGTCATGGACAAATCGCTGCCCGTGGCGCACAATATCGTTCGGAGCCATCACACGGACTTACCTGCCTAGCGACGTCGCTGTTGCCGGCGAACCGCCTCCTTTCTAAGGGGGCGGTTCGTGCAGCGTCACAGCCGCGTCACTAAGCGGCCACCCAATAGAAGCGGAGGGGCGGAGATGAGCGGCCGGAACATCCCGCCCACCTCCTTCCTTCGTCATTGCCGGCGGCCGCAGGTAAGCTGTAGTTCGTCGTTCCCGAGGTGTCACACATAGCGATGTGTGCTGCCTTGGGAACAACGAACAACCTGCGTCCTCAACAATCAACGATTTTTTTAAAATGAACGACGTGTCAACGATGGACGATTTGGTGAGTATTTTCCATCGTTAACGGCCGCTCGTTGGTGTCACACGCAACGACGTTGCTAACGATGCTGGATGTGCGTCACGGAATCCGTGACCCCGGCGATATATCGTTAGATACGTCGTTGCGTGTAACGGGGCCTTTAGAGTTACATTTTTAGTACACTTTTTGTTATGGGCTAAACAAAGAAAAATAATCAATCACGCCATGTTTTTACGTCATTTACGGATCACCATAAATAATCTGATCGCTGTGTTTTTTTGGTGGGTTTTTACGATTACAGGAATACCAAATTTGACCATGTTATGTGTATATATATATATACTAGCTGTAGTAACTGATAGTAACTGTCTCTCTGTCTCTCTCCCAGTAGCTGTCTGTGTGCCGCTGTCTGTCTCTCTGTCTGTCTCTTTCCTTGTTTGTCTAAGTCTATGTCTCTGTCTGTTTCTATCTCTCTGTATTTGTATCAGTCTATCTGTCGCCATCTCTGTGGCTGTCTGTCTCTATCTCTGTGTCTGTCTCTGTCTGTGTGTCTGTCTGTCTTTCTCTTTGTCCGTTTTGTCTCTTTCCCCGTCTGTCTTTGTCTGTCTCTTTCCTCGTCTGTCTCTTTCCAGGTCTGTCTCTTTCCTCGTCTGTCTCTTTCCCCGTCTGTCTCTTTCCCCGTCTGTCTCTGTGCCTTTCTGTCTCTGTCTGTCTGTCTGTCTTTTTCTGTCTCTCTCTATCCGTCTCCCCACCGACATCTTATTACCTCACACAGAAGCTTCTTATACTAACAGTTTATTTTGTTCCTATAGCAACCACTGACAGTTGCTGTTAATAGCCAGTAGCTCCCACTTCCATTCAGTATAATGGAAGTAGGATTTTGGAGACTAACTGTAAAGCGCGGGGTTAAATTTTCCCGTCAAAACATAGTCTATGACGTTCCCTGGGTCACATGAGGTGTCTGTGCAAAATTTCGTGATTGTAAATGCGACGGTGCAGATTCCTTTAGCGGACATACACACATACACTGAACTTTTTTTATATATATATATATATATATATATATATATATATATACAGTATATATATATATATATATTTATATATAAACATTTTCTTAGAATTATGCATTAAAATATTATTGTTTTATTACTTTTTAGTCATTTTATAGGAAGAAAAAAATCTCTCTTTTATTCTCCATCAAGAATACAGGAACATAAAAATACACTGCTCTGTACAATGTATCTCTATGTACCAGTATAATCTGCCTGTGGAGTCAGACGCTGCACTGCAGCTTCAAGTATAGAAAAGTCTTCTGTGGTGTCCCCAAAGTCCATGTCTGTGGGGTTTAGCTCCTCTCTGCAAATGTAGTGATCATGGGCTCAGTCCCAGAGACACGCATAACAAAAAAGAGAAAATTATAGTTTTACAATTAGAAAGAAATTAACATTTTTGCAATTTTTCTTTTAGTAATTTTATAGGAACAAAACAATCTTATTATTTCTTCACTTTTAGAATACAAGCACATAGAAATGCACTGCTGTCTACAATGTATCTCCATGTACCAGTATACTCTGCTTCTGGCCTGCACTACAGCTCAAGTAAACCAAATCCTCATATTTCTCTCAGTTCAGCCCGTGGCTCATTAATGGAGCTACTGCCTCTGGATAAGGAGTCCATGAGTTGAGTCTCAAGGCAGACCAGAGAAGAGAGCAGTGCATTTAAATTATATGCAGAGAGATGCTGGCAAATCCCCCCCACCCGAGGAGGAGCAGCTATGGAGGTGGCAAGGAGAAATGAGGGGAAGTCAGGACAAAAACCCTGACTGCTGGGACAGAGGGACTGAGCCCTCATATAAAGGCAATCCCCACCCCACCTGAGAAGGAAAAGCTTTTGCGCTTACAAACAGAGATGAAGGGAAGTCAGGACAAAAGCCCTAACTGCTGGGACAGAGGGGCTGAGCCCTCAAATCTGGCCAATCTCCCATACCTGAGGAAGAGGAGTTATGGAGTCGGCAAGGAGAGATTAGGGGAAGTCAGGACAAAAGCCCTGACTACCGGGACAGAGGGACTGAGCCCTCAAATAAAGGCAATCCCCACCCCACCTGAGAAGGAAGAGCTTTTGAGCTTACAAACAGAGATGAAGGGAAGTCAGGACAAAAGCCCTGACCGCTGGGACAGAGGGGCTGAGCCCTCAAGTCTGGACAATCTCCCCCTCCACCCAAGGAGAAGGAGCTATGGAGCCGGTGAGGAGAGATAAGATGAGATGATATGAGATGAGAGGAAGTTAGGAAAAAAGCCCTGACTGCCTGGACAGAGTGACTGAGCTCTCAAGTCCGGACAATCTCCCAGCCAACCGAGGAGGAGGAGCTATGGAGCCAGCAAGGAGAGATGAGGGAAAGTCAGGACAAAAGCCCTAACTGCTGGGACAGAGGGGCTGAGCCCTCAAATCTGGCCATCTCCCATACCTGAGGAAGAGGAGTTATGGAGTCGGCAAGGAGAGATTAGGGGAAGTCAGGACAAAAGCCCTGACTACCGGGACAGAGGGACTGAGCCCTCAAATAAAGGCAATCCCCACCCCACCTGAGAAGGAAGAGCTTTTGAGCTTACAAACAGAGATGAAGGGAAGTCAGGACAAAAGCCCTGACCGCTGGGACAGAGGGGCTGAGCCCTCAAGTCTGGACAATCTCCCCCTCCACCCAAGGAGAAGGAGCTATGGAGCCGGTGAGGAGAGATAAGATGAGATGATATGAGATGAGAGGAAGTTAGGAAAAAAGCCCTGACTGCCTGGACAGAGTGACTGAGCTCTCAAGTCCGGACAATCTCCCAGCCAACCGAGGAGGAGGAGCTATGGAGCCAGCAAGGAGAGATGAGGGAAAGTCAGGACAAAAGCCCTGACTGCCGGGACAGAGGGACTGAGCTCTCAAGTCCGGACAATACTCGCCCAACCTGAGAAGTAAGAGCTTTTGAGCTAGCAAGAAAAGATGAAGGGAAGTCAGGACAAAAGCCCTGACTGGTGGGACACAGGGGCTGAGCCCTCAAATCTGGCCAATCCCCCCACCTGAGGAAGAGGAGTTATGGAGCCAGCAAGGAGAGATGAAGGGAACCCAGGACAAAAGCCCTGACTGCTGGAACAGATGGACTGAGCCCTCAAGTCTGGACAATATTCGCCCAACCTGAGAAGGAAGAGCTTTTGAGCTAGCAAGGAAAGATGAAGGGAAGTCAGGACAAAAGCCCTGACTGGTGGGACACAGGGGCTGAGCCCTCAAGTCTGGACAATCTCCCCCTCTACCCAAGGAGAAGGAGCTATGGAGCCGGTGAGGAGAGATGAGATGATACGAGATGAGAGAAAGTTAGGACTAAAGCCCTGACTGTCGGGACAGAGTGACTGAGCGCTAAAGTCCGGACAATCTCCCCGCCAACCGAGGAGGAGGAGCTATGGAGCCAGCAAGGAGAGATGAAGGGAAGTCAGGACAAAAGCCCTGACTGCCAGGACAGAGGGACTGAGCTCTCAAATCAGGACAATCCATCTGGGTCGGTTGGAATCAATGCCATAGCCTCATGGCTACAGTTGGTCTAATGAAATACTGTATATTCCTACTATTCCGACCCAAACTGCTTATGAGGTAATGAAATATATTGGGCATTACTCCGCTGCCCCCTACCTTCCCTTGCTGGTCATAGGTAGCAGTGGTGGGACAATGGGTGACACGGTGAGGAGTTTAGGTGTAACTTCCTTAAAGTGGATTTTGATCATACATGTAAAATTGTCCTTATATCTCTGTAACTAGACATTGAATCGGAATCCAAAGTTTGATCATACTTTTACTTTTACCAACAGAGATATTGTCATTTTTGCTTTCTTTAGTTTCTTTAGAGGCGGCCATTTTGGCACATAGGACAACAGGATGTGCACCCGTATTTGTCAATAACTGTGAAGAAAAGTCTCAGAATTCTCAGAAAGTGATGGTCTGTGTCCATGCTTTCAATCAAAAACTAAAAAGCGAATGGAAAAGTAAGAAACTATATGGCTGAACTTCCTTTTGACACTATTTAAAAACAAAATGGCCGCCACAACTGCAAATAAAAAATGGCAATATCTCTGGAAGGAAAAGAAGCTTAGTAGCCAAACTTTGATTATGGTTCTAAATTCAAATGTCCTAAACTATGAAGACGTTTATGTTCTGGGGTAAAAATACACTTTAAACAATAATAAATGCAGTGTCTAGCTCGGAGTGTAATCATGCCCGGTGTGATATAATGTCATTTCATCCAATGGAACATATGTCTCCTAATCTAAACTATCCTAAAGTGAGATGTCCCTCCCGACATGCTCCTCACCGGCAGCCGGGCCCGTGGGTATAATACAACATGTTGTGTTAAGCAAATTACATTTTGACTTTTCGTATGACTCAGTGTCGGTCACATCTGCCTTGTGTCTCACAGACCATGCGGCTGCTCTGTGTCAGGACTTGTCACTTGTCACAACTCTGGAATGCGGGCGTTAAGTTCTCCCAAAACTGTCCGTCCTTGGGAAAATTACCATATACCCTTCACCTCTATGAGTTGTGTGCACAGAACTGTTTCCATATTGACCAGCACATCTATGGAGGCCAAAACTCCATCCTAAACCTCTGTATGGTCATTATGTAACCCCAGTCTGTGGCTAATTACTAAGTCATTTTTGGGGCTAGTGGTATAGTATCGTTATCAATGAGGAAGCAAAAGTGGACCTCTCCTAAGAAGCCACCTGTCATGAAGACTTTGGGAGAGTGGATAGCGGGGAACCAGGGCTCCTAAGCTGTCCCTCAAACTAGGAGACTCTGTGCTATCCCTAAACTCAGGGATACTCCTAATGGTGGAGGGGCGTGAGTATCCTTCCCTCAAGCTAGGGAACTGTATGCTATCCCTAACCTCAGGAATACTCCTAATGGTGGAGGGGCCTGAGTCTCCTTCCCTCAAGCAAGGGAACTGTACGCTATCCCTAACCTCAGGGATACTCCTAATGGTGGAGGGGCCTGAGTCTCCTTCCTTCAAGCTAGGGAACTGTATGCTATCCCTAATCTCAGGGATACTACTAATGGTGGAGGGGCCTGAGTCTCCTTCCTTCAAGCTAGGGAACTCTATGCTATCCCTAATCTCAGGGATACTCCTAATGGTGGAGGAACCTGAGTCTCCTTCCCTCAAGATAGGGGGCTCTATGCTATCCCTAACTTCAGGGATACTCCTAATGGTGGAGAGGCCTGAATCTCCTTCCCTCAAGCTACGGGACTCTACACTATCCCTAACCTCAGGGATACCCCTAATGGTGGAGAGGCCTGAGTCTCCTTCCCTCAAGCTAGGGAACTGTACGCTATCCCTAACTTCAGGGATACTCCTAATGGTGGAGGGGCCTGAGTCTCTTTCCTTCAAGCTAGGGAACGGTACGCTATCCCTAACTTCAGGGATACTCCTAATAGTGGAGAGGCCTGAGTCTCCTTCCCTCAAGCTAGGGAATTCTACGCTATCCCTAACCTCAGGGATACTCCTAATGGTGGAGGGGCCTGAGTCTCCTTCCCTCAAGCTAGGGGACTCTACGCTATGCCTAACCTAAGAGATACTCCTAATGGGGAAGAAGCGTGAGTCTCCTTCCTGATCCTACTATTGACCAGTCCTGAACTAATTCCCACTCCCTCTCCCCCAGAGAGGGATTGGACAGGAGTGTATTGAAATGACAGCCAAGGAAAAAACAAAACTCTGTCACACAGCATGCACACACAGGATAAGACATTAAGAGATTCAGGAGGAAAACAAGAGCAGAAAGGAAGAACAAAACAACAGGAGTACACTCCGCAACCGCAGGAAGCAAAAAGCACAATTTTCACCAGAGAGTCTGGACACCATACCTCACAGACCAACACAGAATAAACTATAGCTGGCATGGGTAGAAGGATTCAACCAGCTCAAATAGGAGGGGAGCAGATGTGATAGGCCTCCCCACAACATGTGATTAAAGGACCATTAGACAAATAAATATTAACTCTTGCTAACTTGCCTATGAATCAGCACACAGCAGGTCAGCCTGTGTTGATCCCAGACACCAGGGAAACCAGAGCGTAGTGTCACACTCTGCAATCTGAACAGAGTCCAATGCTGCCATGAAAGTCGGCAAAGTTTGTGCAAAACTCCATGTGACACGAACTCTCCTAAGTGGTACTTGCAGGATGGCTTTTTTCGGTCTGCACTTGACTACCACTTATTACATGCATGTAACGCCTGCCTGGATCAACAGACTCAGATGGGATGTAATGTACAGGCTAGAGGGAAGCCACTCACCAAGCAGGACCCCCAGAACCCTGAAACCGTTTAACCCCTATACAGGGATTTGGAATTACACAGGGCCCTGGAGATCACTACCTGTGGAAGGCTGCAGTCCGAGAGAGTAGTCGTCAGGCAGGGTCAAACCAGGAATAGCAGAACAGGGACAGAATCGGCAGGCAAGGACGTAATCAGAAAATGGAGCAGAGGTCAAATCCGGATCGGGCAGCGAGGTACAAAAACAGCAGGCAGAAGGGTAGTCAGAAAACAAGCAGAAGTCAGCACACAGGAATCACAAAAACAGAATAGGGCGGATCAGGAGCCAGAATATCAGAACTATCTCTGGCAGAGGTCAGCAGACAGGAGGGAAACTAAGAAGGGTGTGGTGTCTTCCCATTGGCTGTAGCTGAACGCTGGCAACTTCAGCTGGAAGACATACGCCACCCACAGTCAGCCAGCGGTACTGCAGATCCCAAGATAACCCAGACCAGTGGATGATCGGAGCCTGCGCCCACCGGCGCCGCTGGCATCGACTCCTCTCCCATCACCAGCACCATCCACGGCAGGAACACGGCGTTGCCTGGCGATCAGAGTAGAAGTCGCTGGAGCGGACTCCGGTGGTGACGTAACAATGCAGATCAGATTTGATAGTGGAGAAAGCATTTACAGTCTCAAGGAGGGCAGAGAAAACAGGCTGCAGATAGGTAGGAAAGCACACAAAAGGGAAATCAGTCCAGGAATGAAGCTGTGCTGATGGATGATAGCTAGTAAAGCCAGCAGCACCCCGGACTCACACTCCTCACATCCAGCATTTATTACTGGGCAGGGCATGTCCTCATGAGGAAAACTGTCACAAATTACATATCCAAGTCAAGTTTATGGGGAAGTCAGGAGAGATAACTGACAGCAATCTACGTTACCAGCACCTAAAGATTTATTTTAGGGTCATAAATGAAAACATACACATACAAATGACTACTTTTTAGAGATGACAACAAAACCCATCACTGTACGGACTGCGGCACCTCCAAATGGAAGTAAAGTATAAAGGCTGAGCTGCCGAGCCGGCACTTAGGCTGCCAGGGCAGACCTCTGTTTATTTGCATGCATGACACTTGAAAGGGAAACACTATGGACTGTTTATAGAAGAGAAAACCATGAGATATGGAGTCACCAATAAGACAACGTGCTGGAGAGGTGGTTACAGGTCCTGTCCACGTATCCGCAGCCGCCGACCATTCATCCAGGGGCTAACATCATAAGCACAATGTTTACAAGGAGCAGAAACAATACTCTCCATTCCTAGAAAGATGAGGCTATGTGCGCACAGTGCGTTATTGCGCATTTTTCGGGTGCGTTTTTGTTCAGAAAACTGCATGACATTGCTTCCCCAGCAAAGTCTATGAGTTTTCATTTTTGCGTCTGCACACAGCGGGTTTTTTTTAGCTGCGTTTTTGTGGTGCCCACAAAAACGCAGCATGTCGATTATTCCTGTGTTTTCCACCCATTGAGTTCAATGAGATGTTCAAAAACGCAAATTGCAAATATAGCTGAATTTTAGTGCATTTCTATTCTGTATTATACTCCATTAGACCAGTGGAAATCTGTGCTTTGGTCTGAGGAGTCCAAATTTGAGATCTTTGGATCCAATAACCGTGTCTTTGTAGAAAAGGTGAACGGATGGACTCTACATGGCTGGTTCCCACCGTGAAGCATGGAGGAGGAGGTGTGATGGTGTGGGGGGGCTTTGCTGGTGACACTGTTGGGGATTTATTCAAAATTGAAGGCATACAGAACCAGCATGGCTACCACAGCATCTTGCAGCGGCGTGCTATTCCATCCGGTTTGCGTTTAGTTGGACCATCATTTTTTTTTCAACAGGACAATGACCCCAAACACACCTCCAGGCTGTGTAAGGGCTATTTGACTAAGAAGGAGAGTGATGGGGTGCTACGCCAGATGACCTGGCCTGCACAGTCACCAGACCTGAACCCAATCGAGATGGTTTGGGGTGAGATGGATCGCAGAGTGAAGGCAAAAGGGCCAACAAGTGCTAAGCATCTCTGGGAACTCCCCCAATTTTTCGGACTGACTGACCTTCATTACTTAAAGTAATGATGGCCACTCGTTTTTCTTTACTTAGCTGCTTTTTTCTTGCCATAATACATATTCTAACAGTCTATTCAGTAGGACTATCAGCTGTGTATCCACCAGACGTCTGCACAACACAACTGACGGTCCCAACCCCATTTATAAGGCAAGAAATCCCACTTATTAAACCTGACAGGGCACACCTGTGAAGTGAAAATCATTTCCGGTGACTACCTCTAGAAGCTCATCAAGAGAATTCCAAGAGTGTGCAAAGCAGTAATGAAAGCAAAAGGCGGCTACTTTGAAGAACCTAGAATATAAGACATATTATCAGTTGTTTCACACTTTGTTAAGTATTTCATTCCACATGTGTTAATTCATAGTTTTGATGCCTTCAATGTGAATCTACAATTTTCAGAGTCATGAAAATAAAGAAAACTCTTTGAATGAGAAGGTGTGTCCAAACTTTTGGTCTGTACATTACATTACTGATCCTGTACTGATCCTGAGTCACCTCCTGTATTATACTCCAGAGCTGCACTCACTATTCTGCTGGTGCAGTCACTGTTTACATACATTACATTGTGAGACACAGTGTTAAAAGACAGCGTGAAGAGAGGCCCAACATGGAAAGGAGAGGACAGTGTGGAGTATAAGTATCATAAGATGGACAGTGTATGGATCACATTTTGTGCAGGGAACACAATGAAACCAATTATTTGAGGGGAATAGCATATGGGAGATATTTTTATTCAACAGCATTATAATGATATTGTTACTTTTAAGGGCACTGTGTCAGGATGTGCTGCAGAAGACTGGAGAAGATGGAAGTCTGCAGAGACTAGCTGTGGATATGAAAAGTTATCTCAGTGTCTGGACGAAATGAAGAAAAGAAAGAGATTGTTAAGGACATAATTGGAGTTGTAGGCTTATGTGAAAAACAATGTATATGGGGCTGACCTGACATTACAATTGATGCACCATGAAACTGATGGTGGTTCTGAATTAATGTATAAACGGTGGTCCTGATGATCTTTTTAGGTAATGGTGGTTTCTGGTGATTTATTCATGTACTATTGGTGGTTCTGGTGATGTTTTCCTGTACTGATGGTGATTCTGGTGATTTATTCATGTACTAATAAGTAATACGTATCCTAGTGATAAATTCCTGTAGTGATGGTGGTTCTGGTGATCTATTTCTGTACTGATGTGGTCCTGATGATGTATACATATACTGATGGTGGTTTTTGTGAACTATTCCTGTACTGATGAGGGTTGTGATGCTGTGTTTTTGTACTGATGGGGTATTTGGTTATGTATTCTTGTGCTGTTATTGATTCTGATCCTGTACACATGTAAGAATCTATAACTTGTAAGATTACATAATTCATGGCTATGTTAAAGTATTGAGCCATCCACAAGTTAAAGGTTACTACATTTCTATTTATGTTAGGGGCATTAAAAGGGTTGTTGTCCAAGTTTGTGAGGAAAGACTGTAGTCACTTTATGTGATTGCAGATATCTATATTTTCTGCGCAGATTTGTCACACTTTCCTACTGCCAGCAGAGGTTATGAGAATCTTGAAATTTCATGCAAACGTAGCTTATTTTTCCTTGCCAATTGGTGCAGATTTAAATCTGCAGCGTGTCAGTTTTTCAGCATTTTTCACTCATACTAATAAGTGGGAAAAATCTGCACCAAAAACACATGTTAAAGCGGACCAAAAATGTGGCAAATGCACGTTTCTGCGGCTGTGTTTCACTGCCAAGCGATACAGAAATGGGGCAGAATTTTCTGTAACAAATACCCTTAGGCCTTGTGCACATGCTGCGGTTTTTTTATGATTATTTTTTATGTATTTTGGTTTTGGTTTTTTTTTCTTCAAAATCTGCATGCCTCTCCACAAGCTAGGAAAGTCTATGAGATTTCTGAAGTGCTGTGCAAACACTGCGTTTTTTTCCTTGCAGATTTAGGGCAGATTTTAAAGCAGAAAAAAATCTGCAGCATGTCAATTATTGATCCAGATTTGCAGCGTTTTTTTCACCTATCGACTTCAATGTTGTGAAGAAAAAAACGCATTAACTCCGCAAGTGTGTTCACACAGTGAGTTTTTGGTGCGGTTTTGCCCATGTTGTTGCAGCGTTTTTTAACACAAGAAACGCATGGCTAAAACAGGAGGTGATGTCATAAGGAGCAGGACAATGGAAAATTAAACAGAAGAACGGTTAAAACAGCAAATGCCATCAAGAAAGCTTTTTTTTTTTTCCTTTTTATTACCCTAGCGTTATTGACAGTCTTTTCTTTGTTGCATGCAGAAAAAATATGCCAGAGCTGCACTCACTATTCTGCTGGTGCAGTCCCTATGTACATACATTACATTACTGATCCTGAGATTCCTCCTGTATTATACTCCAGAGCTGCACTCACTATTCTGCTGGTGCAGTCACTGTGTACATACATTACATTACTAATCCTGTACTGATCCTGAGTTACCTCCTGTATTATACTCCAGAGCTAAACTCACTATTCTGCTGATGCAGTCACTGTGTACATACATTACATTACTGATCCTGTACTGATCCTGAGTTACCTCCTATATTATACTCCAGAGCTGCACTCTCTATTCTGCTGATGCAGTCACTGTGTACATACATTACATTACTGATCCTGAGTTACATCCTGTATTATACTCCAGAGCCGCACTCACTATTCTGCAGGTGCAGTCCCTGTGTACATACATTATGTCACGCTCCCCGGGTCCCGACGTCGTTTCTCACTCACCGCTCCTGTCCCCGGGTCTCCTGCCTCCAGTCACACGTCCTCCTCGGCACCGCTCCCTGCTCTGGCCTCCGGCACCCGGGCGTCACGCATGTGCATTAGGGCGCGCGCGCGGTCACTGACTTCCTCTTAAAGGCCCTGCACTCCCTAAACAGGATATTACATCAGTCAGGGTCAGGTATATTAGGAGCTCCCTGCCTGGAGGGCATCGCCTGTTCGTCAAGTTCTGCAAGCTAGGAGTCCAGGTCCCCATGTGCCTTGCCTGTGCTAACTCTGTCTCTTTCGTAGAGTCTGCTCTGCCTCCGTAACCGGCTCCTGAATCCGGGTTTGCCTAGAGGTCCTCCGGTGTCCGTCAGCGGGGAATCCCACCACCGTTACATCTGCCTGTGCCTGTCTGTGATCCCCGGCTTCACCCGGCTGCCTCTCCGTCACATCCAGCTAACCCGGATCCCGTCTGAGCTTCCTAACCAGCACCCATACCGGACTCCCTTAATTGTCTCCAAGAACTCTGTGGTTCTAAAGACTCCGTTCTACCCGTTCCCTGAGGGACGCTATCCCGGTCCCGCTAGTACTCCGGCTACCGTGTACCTAGGCCCTCTGGTGGGGTGACCGGACAGTCCCTGTATAGGGGTTAGCTCCAGGTTGCTTCACTGGGGGAGTCTGGTGCACGGCCCAGAGGATCCACCATCACCCGGACCTAACAGAACGAACAGGCCATGGATCCCGCCGAAGCACTAGCATCCCAACTGGCCGGATTGCAGCAGGAGCTGGTACGTCAGCGAGAGACCCAATCCCGTATGTTGGCCTTCATGACGTCAGTGGACACCCGCCTGAACACACTGCAATCCACAGCCACGTCCCTGTCCACTTCCGCCACATCCACGGCTTCCGTAGGGACAACGTCTGCGACCTCGCAACTGAGACTAGCCTCTCCGCCTCGGTTTGCCGGGGACCCCAAGAACTGCCGTGGGTTCTTGAACCAGTGCTCGCTGCACTTCAAACTGCTCCCACATCTCTTCGCTTCCGACCAAGCTGAGGTTGCCTTCGTCATGTCTCATCTGGAGGGTGAAGCACTGGCATGGATGAACCCCTTGTGGGAGAGGGAAGATCCAGTAACCACCAACATCCAGGACTTCCTGCACACCTTCCGCACCGCGTTCGATGAACCCGGACGTGCTTCTTCATCCGCCTCATCCCTCCTCAGGCTACGCCAAGGAACTTTGACAGTTGGTCAGTATGCCATCCGGTTCCGCACGCTGGCATCTGAGTTGGGGTGGAACAATGAAGCCTTGACTGCCGCCTTCTGGGAGGGGCTTACCGGTCGTATCAAGGACGAGCTGGCCGGTCGAGACGTCCCCTCCACCTTGGACTCCCTGATCGCCCTCGCAACCCGGATAGACCTCCGCTTCCAAGAAAGGTCTAAGGAAATGTCCCGCGAGCGGCGCCCTGTAAGGCACTCCGCTTCTCCACAGAAGCCTATCCTCTCCTCATCCGGGCTCTCTGGCTCCTCCATCCATGAGCCCATGGAGTCCATGCAAGTGGACCGGCTACGGTCCTCCGAGCAGCGTCAAGCGGAACGAGCCGCCAAGGGTCTCTGCTTCTATTGTGGAGATAGCGCACACCAGGTGCGTGCCTGCCCAGCGAAACCGGGAAACTCCAAAGCCTAGGGTTGGTAGGAGAGGCCACCCTAGGTACTGGGAAGCTCTCTGACCCAGTGACATGGACTGTACAGGTGACAACAGGAGAAACCCGCTTCACGGCAGAGGCATATCTCGACTCCGGGGCAGCGGGTAACTTCATCCACCAGGCCACAGTTGACAAGTACCAGTTACCTGTCACCCCGCTGCAGACACCGCTTGTGATAGCCTCTGTGGATGGGAAACCCCTCTCTGATTCCGTCCTGTTCGTCACTAAACCTGTGAAACTGCGTATCGGTGCACTACACACCGAAGAAATCGCCTTCTATGTTCTACCACGCATGTCTCATCGGCTTCTGCTGGGTTTACCCTGGTTACGGGTACATGAACCTACGGTCAGCTGGCGTACTGGAGAAATCATCCACTGGGGCACGTCTTGTCATGAGAACTGCCTCCAGTCAGTCCAGCCCGTCCGTCGTCCTCCGGCCCTGGACTCCTTACCTGGCCTTCCTCCAGCCTATTGGTCCTTCGCGGATGTGTTCGATAAAAAGGAGTCAGAGGTATTGCCTCCACATCGACCCTACGACTGTGCCATTGACCTTCTGCCGGGAACCACACCCCCTCGGGGACGGATATACCCTTTGTCCCCTGCTGAGACCCGGGCCAT
This sequence comes from Anomaloglossus baeobatrachus, assembly GCF_048569485.1. Taxonomy (NCBI): domain Eukaryota; kingdom Metazoa; phylum Chordata; class Amphibia; order Anura; family Aromobatidae; genus Anomaloglossus; species Anomaloglossus baeobatrachus. The sequence continues at coordinate 671,959,702 of NC_134355.1, read as the reverse complement.
GTCTGAATACATCACCGAGAACCTGGCACGGGGGTTCATTCGCAGGTCCTCGTCCCCGGCTGGTGCGGGCTTCTTCTTCGTCAAGAAAAAAGAAGGCGACCTATGGCCCTGTATCGATTACCGGGGACTAAACCAGATCACAGTGAAAAACAAATACCCCCTGCCTCTCATCCCTGAACTCTTCGATCGGCTCCGGGGAGCCCGTATATTCACCAAATTGGATCTCCGTGGGGCTTACAACCTGGTTCGCATACGCTCCGGGGACGAGTGGAAGACCGCCTTCAACACCCGGGACGGGCACTATGAATATTGCGTGATGCCCTTCGGCCTTTGCAATGCTCCGGCAGTCTTCCAGGAGCTGGTGAACGACGTGTTCAGGGACCTCCTCTATGTCTGTGCAGTCGTATACCTGGACGACATCTTAATCTACTCCCCAGACCTACGTACCCACAGAGAGCACGTGCAAATCGTGCTACAGAGGCTGAGGAAGAATCGCTTATACGCCAAACACGAGAAGTGTGTGTTCGAACAATCATCTCTCCCCTTTTTGGGCTATGTAATATCGGACACCGGACTGCAGATGGATCCCGGGAAGGTCTCTGCTATCCACGACTGGCCTCCTCCTTCGGGACTAAAAGCCATCCAACATTTCCTCGGTTTTGCTAACTACTATCGCCAGTTCGTCCCTCACTTCTCGACCCTAACTGCTCCGCTCTCCGCCCTGACCAAGAAGGGGGCCAATCCGAAGGCTTGGACACCCGAGGCCGAAGCCTCCTTCTGCTCTCTGAAGCGGTCCTTTGCTTCTTCTCCCGTACTTCACCGTCCTGAGTTGAACTGCCAATTCACCCTGGAGGTTGACGCCTCCTCCGCAGGGGCAGGAGCCGTACTTATGCAGAAATCCGCCACCGGGAAGATGGTCACCTGCGGCTTCTTCTCCAAGGTCTTCTCAGCCCCAGAACGCAATTATACCATTGGTGATCGAGAGCTCCTGGCCATTAAGATGGCGTTGGAGGAATGGCAATATCTCCTGGAGGGAGCGGTTTACCCGGTGATCATCTATACTGACCACAAAAACCTGGAGTATATACGCTCCGCTCAAAGGCTGAATCCGCGCCAAGCACGTTGGTCTCTCTTCTTCGCCAGGTTTGATTTTCAGCTACACTATCGGCCTGCGGACAAGAACGTACGGGCAGATGCCCTGTCTCGGTCCTTTGTTCCGGTAGACCAAGAGGAGGAGCCAAGCCAGCCCATCATCTGTCCTAGCAAGGTCATCCCGGTGGCTCCCGTCTCCCTGGCACAGATCCCTCCTGGGAAGACGTACGTCACGGAGACCGACCGACTCAAGGTCCTCCAATGGGGACACTCATCGAAAATGGCCGGACACGCCGGCCAGAAGAAAACCTGGGGCGTCATCGCCCGTCACTATTGGTGGCCGTCTCTTCGTACGGATGTCACCGCCTTCGTCTCTGCATGTTCCTCCTGTGCCCGGAACAAGATGCCTAAGCACCTGCCCTTTGGTCCTCTTCTCCCTCTGCCGACTCCTTCCATTCCATGGCAACACATAGCCATGGACTTTGTCACGGACTTGCCTTTGTCCTCCGGTCATACGGTCATCTGGGTCGTGGTGGACCGATTCTCGAAAATGGCTCATTTTGTTCCTATGGCCGGATTGCCCTCTGCTCAAGAGCTTGCGGACGCCTTCATACAGCACATCTTCCGGCTGCATGGCTTTCCTGCCCATATCGTGTCCGACAGAGGAACCCAATTCACCTCACGCTTCTGGAGGGCTCTCTGTGAACACCTGGGGGTGTCTCTGGACTTTTCCTCTGCCTACCACCCTCAGTCAAATGGAGAAGTGGAACGAGTCAACCAGATCATGACCACCTTCCTTCGTCACTACGTCAATGTCCACCAGGACAACTGGTCCACGCTCCTTCCTTGGGCTGAATTCTCTCATAACCACCAGGTCAGCGAATCCACCTCCAGTTTTCCCTTCCATGTTGTCTATGGTCTTCAGCCTTCTGTGCCGTTACCAGTCTCTCCAGCTTCCGATGTACCTGCAGCAGATGCCCTGGCCAGAGACTTCTCCGCTATATGGGCCTCAGTCAAGACCTCCCTGGGACATGCTGC